>NC_047519.1:7837795-8076647 GCF_902827115.2 Pseudochaenichthys georgianus | reverse complement strand
TTTTTCTCAGATCCATGGCTAGTTTTTAACGGTCGTCCTTCGTTTTAGATGATTTGCTGAGTGGGGTGGGACTTATTGCGTTGAGTGGGAGGCTTCATCTGTAGAAAGTACTCTGTTTGAGGAGATTTCGTAATAGTGGTAGTTTGTCATTTTGAGGGTATTTCAGTGAAACAAGGCTGTTTTGAACATTTGACAGATTTATGCTTAAATTCTCTGGGAAAGTTACTGAAAGATACACTCTGTGTATAAAAGCTGAAAAGTAGATAATGAAGTACTTTGTGTCAGTAGATTTCGTTAAGAATCTTTGACAGATTTATGCTTAATTCTCTCAAAAAGGTTACCGAAAGATACACTTTTGTATTTAAAAGCTGAAAAGTAGATAACGAAGTACTTTGTGTCAGTAGATTTGGTTAAGAATCTGACTCTTAATGGCAGTTTGTCATTTTGAGGGTATTTCAGTAAAACAAGGCTGTTTTGAACATTTGACAGATTTATGCTTAAATTCTCTGAGAAAGTTACCAAAAGACACACTTTTCTTTTAAAAAAAGCTGAAAAGTAGATAATGAAGTGTGCTTTGTGTGTACAGACACACAGAAAATACTGAAAAACACAACAAGAAGGACTGTAATACACATGTATCAGACACGCCCCCCTTGTTATAATGATGACAACAGTTTTTAGATGTAAAAAACACTTTTTTTATTTTTTCACACACAAAATCAATAGTTATACTGATTGTAGCATCCCCAGGACAGTCTCTAGCATAGAATTCCCCATATTACTGGAGATATCGTGATGGAGTTTTTTCACTTGCATTACATCTACAAACAGAGCATACAATGAGAGCACATGATACACTTTTGATGTTTGTTTCATTTCTGAGATAATGTTACAGAATGTTTCGGAAAATGAAGATTCCAGGACCACTTTAAATGTTTCGTTTACAACCGTTTCCCAATGACCCTGAATAATACTGCTAGAACGAACGATATCCAAAATGTCTTCCAGTTTACAAACTTCGGCCATTCTTTTTACACAGGGGTCACTACTCGTTCTGTTTTCAATCGTCCCCATCACCACATTTATTAAACGGGTAAGGACTACATTATGATCAATATATACAGAGTGTTTTGCAAAGTAGTTTCCCATTTTTATTTTACTTAAAGAAAAAAGTCACTGCATCGAACAAGTCCCTGGCTTCTTCTCCATCCGACTGCTGTTTGTTAGTCTTCTTCTTCTCCATCCAACTCTGTATGGATATTTCAAGTCTCTCCTTGAGGCATCTACATTTTACAAGCTTGTGCAGAAAGGCTTCCGAAGCGCGTCCTATCTTCAGTTTATCCTCGCAAATGCCTTTTTCAATAAGACTCTGGTCAATCACTGCAACGAAGTCGGCGAGCCAAAGTCTTTTCATTAACGCTTTGTAATTGTTTCTGAAGAAGAAATCGGGCATGTCATTCCGACAATCGTGTTGCCTCTGGTCGGGGTTACTGCGTCGGCATTCTTTGCAGATTTCTTTTCTGTACCGATACATCACCATCTCCAGAATATGAAACAACTCCGATTTCACTGTGTCCCTAAACTGAGACTTCTTGACCCGAGGAGTAGCATCAGCAGCAGTAGTACTGCAAGATTCGGGTTTCCCACATGGTGGTGTTGCTGGTGGACTCTGTTCCTGACTGCAACTCGCGGGGGTAGTCTTGGCTTTTCTCTGCTCCATGGCTAGTTTACAACGATCGTCTTAGCGAGGTCCTTCATTTTAGATGATTTGTTGAGTGGAGGGTGGGGCTCATTGCGTTGAATGGGGGAGTCAATTATAGAATTGAGAGTTTTTAGAAAAAAAGTTCTTTAAGCGTTGTAGCTTTTTCATCTCATCTCCAGCAATAGGTGACATTTAAGAATAAGTAATAGTTTGTCATGATTTTACGGAAAAAAGTCAAAAGTATAGTTTATCAGAAATATGGAAAAGTCATTGTGTACAAATAGTATGTTGAAAATCAAAAAAGAAAACTCAATTCAATACAAATTAATGAATATTTTACCCTGTTCTAAAGTTTTGCACCCTTAAAGAAAAACCCCTTCCTTACCAACTACTTCATATTATACCCTTTGTTAAGTGTTGCGTACATCAGGGTGTATCTCAAAGTATCTTGGTAACATAAAATAACTAAAATATGTAAGTTTAGTGTTGCATACACCAAAGTGTGTTTAAAAGTATCTTAGTAACACAAGAAAAAGAGAAAAAAGCCTTGATGTCAACAAAACTGTATTTTTCCACTGAAATAGCGTTAAAATAAAAAAAAGTGCCTTTAAAGAAAATGTATTCAGACAAAGTATTTTATTTTCAAAAAAAAAAAAAAAAGTTTAAGGTTTTGCATACATAAAAAGTGTATCTTACAGTTCCTTTGTGAGAGAATTACACACAAATCTGCCAAGTGTCAGGGAAAATTGTTAAAATCACAAACTTACCTTTTAGAGAAACAGTCTTTAAGAAAAAATCTAATCAGACTGTACTTCATTTTCTAGTTTTAAGGTTTTGCATCCCTCAAAGTGTGTCTAAAAGTATCTTGGCAAGAGAAAAAAGCCCAAATCTGCCTTTAAAAGAATCCGAATTCCTTATAAAGTACTTCATATTCAACCAGTTTCAGTTTTCAGACACCAAACTGTATCTAAAAGTATCTTGGTAACACAAGAAAAAGAGTAAGTGTAATTTATTCGGTAATGTTACAGAATGTTTCTGAAAAATGAAGATTCCAGGACCACTTTAAATGTTTCGTTTACAATACTATTACATATAGAGGAGAGCTCTTCTTCGGGAACATCCTCTCCCCTACTTTGTACCATCCAGTCATTAAGCCCATATCCATTATCCTGGTGATAATAAGGGTAGGCTACATCAGACTTGGTTTTTCTCAGATCCATGGCTAGTTTTCAACGGTCGTCTTGGTGGGGTCCTTCGTTTTAGATGATTTGCTGAGTGGGTTGGGACTTATTGCGTTGAGTGGGGGGAGTCAGTGTAGAATTGAGAGTTTTTAGAAAAAAGTTCTTTAAGCGTTTTAGCTTTTTCATCTCATCTCCAGCAATAGGTCATCATTTAAGAACAAGTAATAGTTTTGTCAAGATTCTACAGAAAAAAGTCAAAAAAGTATAGTACGTCAGAAATATGTAAAAGTCATATAGTATGTTGAAAATCAAAAAAAAGAAAACTCAATTCAATACAAATTAATGAATATTTTACCCTGTTCTAAAGTTTTGCACCCTTAAAGAAAAACCCCTTCCTTACCAACTACTTCATATTATACCCTTTGTTAAGTGTTGCGTACATCAGGGTGTATCTCAAAGTATCTTGGTAACATAAAATAACTAAAATATGTAAGTTTATCAGAAAAGAAAAAACCTTGTTTATCTGAACAAGTGTTGCATACACCAACGTGTGTTTAAAAGTATCTTAGTAACACAAGAAAAAAGAGAAGAAAGCGTTAATGTTAACAAACACTGGATTGTTCCATTGAAATAATAAATAAATAATTTCAAAAAGTGCTCTTAAAAAGAACAAATGTATTCAGATAAAAGTATTTTGTTAGACTATTAAGTCCACGATGGTTATATTTAACCCCTAACCCATTTGTATTATATGTTTGTTGTCCTAATAAAGCCAGAGTCACCTGAATTAATTTTGTCTCCAGACCTTTTTTATTTTTTACATTTTGTAACAATCTTAAAACATTTGTGGTTTGACTCTTTTTAAAAAAGTTCTTTTTCATCTATCATTTTCAACCAAGCAGCAAGAGGTCAAATGTAAGAACAAGTAATAGTTTGTCACGATTTTACGGGAAATAGTCAGAGCGCTATGTCACATCTTAAAGACAGCTTGAACTGGATAAATGGTTAGTCTTTTTCAAACATACCGTACGTTCTGCATGTTAGTATATCTGGCCCATCGATTTAATTTGTTAAACAGGCTCAGATAAATATTCTTTGACTTTCTCTACATTTATTTGTTTACCCATTTCATTCTGTACAGCTCTATGGAGTTTATCCACACCTCCTAAACTCCCTGGATTAGATGGATTGTAATACACCCTATGCATAACACGTTTCTCAGACATGTTTCCTGTTACAGCCCCGATGAGGTAATGAGTACGACAGTTTTTCTTACAATGCATTTTATTGATATGTCACACCCATGTATAGAAAAACATGTTACAAAAGAAGTAAAATATAAAAACAGATCAAAAATAAAACATACTTTAACGAAAAAGTATCAAAATAAAATAAAAACTCTTCCTAATGCTGCCAGAAGGCCCAAGCTGCTCTTGTAATCTTCATTTGGGTTTCGTCGTTCTCTACCAGCTGTTCGTATAGTTTCTCGATTTTAGCCTCAAAGAGTCTGGTGTTTCTGAGGTTGTGCAGAATCGCCTCGGTAGCTCCAAAGACTCTCCTCTCTGACACATGAAGGTGGTTCTGGTGCAGAGCGTCCCGAATGGCTGGAATGAAACGAACGGTCCACAGTCTCTTTACCACTTCATCATAGTGTCGATCCAAATAGTATTCATCGGTAGGGAATAAACACTCGTGCTGCCTCTGACTGGGGTGATCGACTTGACATCCGTTACATGTTTCCTTTCTGTAAAGGTACACGACTCTATCCAACAGATGAACTACAACCGCTTTTACTGTGTTCAGGAATGCCGATGTCCTAATACATTCTGTAGCATCACCCTTGGGAGCATAAGGAAAGCATGGCGAATCAATGCCTACTGTTGTTGTTGATTCCTCTGGAGACTTGGATGGAGGTTGAGGCATATCCAGCCACCCCGTGATATCAATGTCAGCCATAGCGCTGTCCAGATCTGGTGTCCAAAATGTTGGTGAGGATGGCGGTCCTGTAGGCGTTTGATCCAGGCTGAATATCGTGGGGAGAGACTTGGTTTTTCTCAGATCCATAGTTGCTGCTCTCTAAAAATGTCCTTGCGGGGTCCCTACTTTTTAAATGATCTGCTGAGGTGGGTGGGACTTGTTATGTTGACTGGGGGGCGGAGTCCTCTGCAAAAGTGAGGGTCTTTTTCACCAGTATAATGTCCATCGATGTCTGACTTTGTTTAAAAAGTTCTTTAAGCTTTGTAGCTTTTCCTTCAATCATTTCCATCCATGCAGTCAGAGGCACCCTCAAGGACGTTTGAAATACCCCGCAGGTAGAATTAAAATACTCCAAAACAAAATCATCAGAGGAGTCCTTACCCAACGTCACCAAACGGCTTGAGCGGTAATACCAACGCCCAGAGGGTCCGCTTTTAGTTTCCCAGACGGTGCCTGTCAGGACTCTTCTCCCCTCTGGTTGTGTGGGAATATCTCCTTCTTCTTCCTCCACATTGAGGGGTAAGGATGCAGGCTTTTCTTTAATCTCGCATGCTGTTTGTGTTTCTTTGTTTTTCTTTGCAAATATCTTGTACACCTCTGGTTCCACGATGGTTTCTTGATGCACTACTTCTTCCGATACAATGGTTGCTTGTAGATCTCGGGAAGACACCAGAGTTAACACAGCCCAATCTGTTGAGGTCAGTGTCGCTTTAACACTACGGGGTCCATACGTTTCTCCATTCTTCAGATTGTAGAAATGCAGTTCATTAGCCATATAGTTGAATATATAACCCCAAACATCGCCATTTTTTAGAATCCATTCTTCGTGAAGTTCTTCGGCTGTAGGCGTCTGAACCCGGCATACAAACTGCATTCGTTTCTTGATTGGAGCACCCAACGGATGGCTGTAAGTTGTCACCGGTGTCTCGCTGATTAAATTCATATCAAGACGTCTCTTGGCCATTTTCTCTCGACTTGAAAAATATTTAAGAGTGACTAAAGACGATGGCTTTTTATTTAGACAGAGGGAGAGGGTGAGGGGCGGGGAAAGTGTGTGTGTGTGTGTGTGTGTGTGTGTGTGTGTGTGTGTGTGTGTGTGTGTGTGTGTGTGTGTGTGTGTGTGTGTGTTCCCCCTCCACCATATGTTCTCTCCCCTCATGTCCTGTCATGTCCTGTTTGCAAAAACAGAGAGGTTTAAATATATGTTTTTAAGATGCCTTACTTTTGATTAATTTCATGTTATTTGCAAGTATTTGTAAGTTACATTCGATACTGTATACAGGATTAACCACACAGGAAGTGGTAAGGAGGCGGGACATATATCCTAGGCATATTAATTGATTGAAAACAACGGCATTTTATTTTTCTCATTTTTTTAATTTTAATTTATTTTATTTTTTTATTTTGAAAACCGGAAGCGGGGGCGGGACATCCGCCGGAAGCGGGGGCGGGACATCCGGTCGAACGAGGCGGGACTTCCGGTCGAACGAGGCGGGACTTCCGGTTTTTAAAATAAAAAGGCGGGACTTCCGGTCAAATAAGGCGGGACTTCCGGTCGAAAAGGGGAGGGGCGACATGTCACTTTTTCTGCATACTAATGAGATTGAAGTGGCATTTGTATTACTACTCATCTTGGATGGTTGGTACAGAGCAACATGTCAAAAAAGGCCCTGAACAATTTGGTGCTTTGAACAACTGTGTTTTAAAAGCTCTTTGACACACAGGAAACCACTGTAGAGATCTTAAAACTGGATTGATGTGATCCACCCTTCTGGTCTTAGTGAGGAGGACTCTAGCTACAGCATTGTGAATCCTGTCAGATCAACTTTTTAAAGTTGCCTGTAACTTAACTAAATTGACATTTACTTGGAAAAAGACAAATCTGTGAGCTCATATTTTTTTTGACAAATGTTCAATATACAAATGTCTGATATCCTAGCTCATCACTCAATGCTCTTCGTGATTAGCAATATTCAGTCGGTTGACCTGGTCACTGGCCGCTCAGCGCTATGTCACATGTTGATAATGCCCCTTGGAAATGGCAAATGATCTAAAAGGTTTTACACTAATTCACTTCTTCAATTTAAACTGACAAAGGCAGGTTACCGTGCCACGAGCATAGATTGAATGGTTGGACACACACTTGTAGTACGTCAAACCATCCACCTAAACCTCAATGCTTGGAATGTTTGACCTGGTTTGACGACGATACGATGATTTAAATGTTTGCCTCGAAAGGGTATACAGTAAGTTATTGAAATGTTAACAGATGCTGTTGAAGGGAACTTTGTTATGTTTTTTTCTGAGTAGGAAGATATCAGGTCATTCACTTTCTCTAACCTGATAGGGAACTATGTAATACTTTAACTTAAAATCTCAAGAAACTAACGTTTGATATTTTCACATGACAACAGCATACATGACAGTGCACACACACACACACACACACACACACACACACACACACACACACACACACACACACACACACACACACACACACACACACACACACACACACACACACACACACACACACACACACACACACCAGCTATATCATAATGTCTGAAATGTCTACCTTACAAAAGCTAATACAGTAAAACAAACTAAACTCCCAGTGGCAGCAGCTCTTTGATCAGAGGATTGGCTTCTTTCAGCCCTTAATGACACATACTTCTTTGAGAGTGTGTGTGTGTGTGTGTGTGTGTGTGTGTGTGTGTGTGTGTGTGTGTGTGTGTGTGTGTGTGTGTGTGTGTGTGTGTGTGTGTGTGTGTGTGTGTGTGTGTGTGTGTGTGTGTGTGTGTGTGTGTGTGTGTGTGTGTGTGTGTGTGTGTGTGTGTGTGTGTGTCTCAGTCTTCCCCGGGGTCCCCTGTGGTGAAAATGAGACGGCCTCATACAGTATTTATCGTGTAAAATGTCGCTGTTTAGGCATGACTTTATCGAACTGATCTGTACACAGGACTGATGATCTACAGCAGGGGTCTTCAACTAAAATGCAACGAGGTCCAGTTAGAGAAAATGTCCCCATGCAAAGGTCCGGAACATCAAAATGTCTAAGTTGCTTCATGAATTAGTGTGATATATATTGAAGTGACCTGTAGCTTTATCAACGTCTGCATGTAATCAACAACTGACTGCCAATCAAATAAAGAAAGTACAATTCAAAAACAACAATATTTATTGTCAATTAACATTACTTAAATACTGTGGATATGTGTAATGTTTAAATATTGAAGTTAAATGCATCAATGTGGTGCACTTTGAGAGCAACATTAAGAGACCTATGGATACATCTCTCAACACCCATATGAAACAGAACTGTAGCATATTTTCCTTTTTGGATATTTTACAAATCACTCCCCTTTTAAACTCTATTCTTGTTATTTTTAACAACTTTTTTGTTGCTGTCATATAGTATTTTATACCTGTTTTTAATTTAGTCTCATTAATAACCATAATGATCATATCAAGGTGTGCCTTAACCTCATTGAGCTGAGGTTATTGAGTCTCTCAGGAGAGAGCTCTCTTCCACCTGGTTGTAGAAAAGCTCTTTAAATTCGTTAGCATAGCTAGCTAACCAGATGCTAATAGCAACAGATCGCCACTGTGCTTACAACTAAAGACACAGCCACGCAAACACTGCGGCATGTGTACGGCTTAGGGTGGCCATACGTCCGGTTTTAGGTCGGACAGTCCGGTTTTCAATGTCTGTGTCCGTCTGCCAGCGCAGCCTTGAGCCGGACGCTCATTTGTCCTCCTTTTGAGCTCATCCCTATTTTATACTTTTAGGGTATAAAAAAAATAGACAATTATACAAAGAAATACAAATAATAAGTTATGTGTAAGTATATACCCCCGTAAGACTTGTGGTTTTACAAATTATTGGCTGAATGCGATGTCAAATAAATATCTTGTATTTCATTGGTTCATAAACGTAAACAATTAGCCATGTGCTTATTGACGTCACGTTCACGGCAGGGCACTGTGGCACAGAGTGACGTTAGCGCTAGCCGACTAGCTCATGAGCCAACTCCACCTAGTTAGCGGTAGGGTTAAACCGCAGAAATGCCGAAATGAAAGACTTCATTTAATCCTGAATGGTCGAAAGAGCATGGATTCCTCACAAAAAGCCGAAAGGAGGACTTCCATGCGTTTTGCACGTTGTGTCGTTGCGATGTGGACGTAAGCAGCAAAGGAAAAGGTGCTGTCGACAGACATGCTAACACAGATAAGCACAAAAGCAACGATCAAAGCGCAGGTGCCTCTTCACTTTTATCGTTTTTCCGTGAAGCTTCATCGCCTCAAGATGACAAAATCTCTGCTGCAGAACTTTGTAAAGTGTATCATGCCGTCAAGCATCACCAGTCATACAGGAGTGTAGACTGTGGAATAAAAGTTGATCGCACAATCTACAACGACTCATCAATAGCAAAAGGGATGACCTGTGGAAAAACAAAGGCCAAAGCTTTGTGCGAAAATGTCCTAGCACCCTACTCTGTCCAGACGCATGTGGATTATATAAAAGAAAATGAACTGCATTATTCAGTGGCAAGTGATGCATCAAACAAAGGTACGATCAAGTGTTTCCCCATTGTACTGAGATATTTTCACTTTGAGGAGGGCGTGAAACAAGCACTGTTGGATTTTTACAGTGATAGCAACGAAAAGTCAGAAGCTATAACAAATCAGCTGCTATCTAACCTGGAGATGTCTGGACTAGATGTGAAAAAAATGTCAGCATATGCAGCAGACAACGCCAGCGTTAACTATGGAAAACACAAGTGTTTATCAGAAACTGAAACTGGTTCAAAAAGACGTGCTCGCTGCAAACTGTTTAGCCCATAGTCTGCACAATGCAACAAGATATGCAGCAAGCAACTTGGATATTGACATTGAAAATGTTGTGCTTAAGGTGTATAGCCATTTTAGCATCTCAGCTAGCAGAACGGCGCAGTTGAAGGAATTCTGCGAGTTTGTGGAAGTGGAGGAATGCAATCTGCTGCGGCACGTTGTCACGAGATGGTTGTCTCTGCTGCCATCTATTGACAGAATCCTGAAGTGTTGGAGACCCCTGACCAGCTACTTTCAGAGTCTAGGTGAGGAGGAATGCTCCAAGATGTTGTGGAAATGCTTTGGAGAGGATGGTAACGAAGTATCTGAGATGTATTTTCTCTTCCTCAGTCACATTCTGAAAGTGTTTTCAGACTGCATTGAAGCACTTGAGGCCAAATCATTCAGCATAACCTTTGTGTTTAAGGTAATTGTTACGGATGAGTGAAGGAAGCAGGACCCAAATGCAGATAACTCTTGAGAAACCCTTTATTCCAAGGATAAATGACAAATACAGAACAGAACACTCTCCGGTGAACTCTGTCACCAACAAACAATGACCCAACACTGAACACAGACAGAGACAAGACTAAATACAAGAAGGGGTAATCATGACAACGAGAAACAGCCGGGCAGGGGAGGAGAAACACAAGTACAACAGGTGAACACAATCGGGTAATCAGGGAGGGAAACAGACAGAAAGCAGACAGGCAGGAAACGGGGGTGAACACTTAACACAATAAGACAGGAAACCCAAAGACAAGAAAAACACCAACACAGACAAAACTACAAACGTGACATAACATGTGAATTGTGACAGAACCCCCCCCCCCCCTCAGGGGGCCGGGCACGAGGGCGAAGACCGCGGCTCTCAGGGGGCCGGGCTCGAGGGCGAAGACCGCGGCTCTCAGGGGGCCGGGCTCGAGGGCGAAGACCGCGGCTCTCAGGGGGCCGGGCTCTCAGGGGGCCGGGCTCTCAGGGGGCCGGGCTCGAGGGCGAAGACCGCGGCTCTCAGGGGCTCCAACGGCACAGGACACAGGGTTGGCAGGACCCCCGGCAGGGGAGTAGACGGCGGGACCTCCAACGGGACAGGAGAAAGGGTTGGCAGGACCCCCGGCAGAAGAGTATTCTGCGGGACCTCCAACGGGACAGGACACAGGGTTGGCAGGACCCCCGGCAGGGGAGTAGACGGCGGGACCTCCAACGGCACAGGACACAGAGCTGGCAGGACCCCCGGCAGGGGAGTATTCTGCGGGACCTCCAACGGCACAGGACACAGGGTTGGCAGGACCCCCGGCAGGGGAGTAGACGGCGGGACCTCCAACGGCACAGGACACAGAGCTGGCAGGACCCCCGGCAGGGGAGTAGACGGCGGGACCTCCAACGACACTTGCGTAGGGGCTTGAATAGGGAATGGAGAGGGACCTCGAGCGGAGACTTGAGAGGGGACTCGAGAGGAGACTGGAGAGGGGACTCCAGAGGGGACTAGAGAAGGGAACACGAGAGGGGATTTGAGAGGGGAACTAAAGAGGGGACTCGAGGAGGGACCAGAGGAGGGAACTCGAGAGGGAACTCGAGAGGGGACTCGAGGCGGAACTGGAGAGGGGACTCGAGATGGAAACAGAGAGGGAACTCGAGAAGGGACTACAGAGGGGACTAGAGGAGTAACTAGGGAAGGGAACTCGAGAGGGGAACTAGAGAGGGGACCCGAGGAGGGACTAGAGGGACTAAAGGAGGGAACTCGAGAGGGGACTCGAGGGGGAACTGGAGAGGGGACTCGAGATGGAAACAGAGAGGGAACTCGAGAAGGGACTACAGAGGGAACTTGAGATGGAAACAGAGAGGGGACTCGAACAGAGACTAAAGAGGGGACTAGAGGAGAGACTAGAGGAGGGACTAGATGAGTAACTAGAGAAGGGAACTCGAGAGGGAAACTAGAGAGGGGACTAGAGGAGGGACTAAAGGAGGGAACTCGAGAGGGAACTGGAGATGGAAACAGAGAGGGGACTCGAGAAGGGACTACAGAGGGGACTAGAGGAGAAACTAGAGGAGGGACTAGAGGAGTAACTAGAGAAGGGAACTCGAGAGGGGAACTAGAGAGGGGACTCGAGGAGGGACTAGAGGAGGGCCTAAAGGAGGGACTAAAGGAGGGAACTCGAGAGGGGACTCGAGGGGGAACTGGAGAGGGAACTTGAGATGGAAACAGAGAGGGGACTTGAACAGAGACTAAAGAGGGGACTAGAGGAGAGACTAGAGGAGGGACTAGAAGAGTAACTAGAGAAGGGAACTTGAGAGGGAACTCGAGGAGGAACCAGAGGAGGGAACCCGAGATGGGACCGTGGCAGCCGGGACCAGATCCGGGTCTGGAACCAAGGCAGCTGGGGTCGGGACCATGGCTGCGGGGACCAGAACTGGGGCCGAAACCCTGGCTGCAGGGACCGGAATAGCAGCCAGAAACATGGCTGCTGAAGCCAGAATCCTGTCTATAAGCTCCAGCTTCGACGCCGGAAACACGGCCGTATAGGGCGCTCCCGGAGGCGGGACCATAGCCGCTGGGGCCGGCCCTGGAGCCGGAAACATGGCTGTATGATCCAGCTCTGGAGCCCGGATCATGACTGTGTGGGGCGGACTCGGAGCCGGAAACATGGCTGCGGGAGCCTGCACTGGGGCAGGAACCATGGCTGCTGGGACCGGGACTGGAACCGTGGCTGCTGGGGCCGAAACCGTGGCTGCTGGGGCCGAAACCGTGACTGCTGGAGCCGGGACTGGAACCGTGGCTGCTAGTCTGGACTTGCGACTCCCTCTCTTAGGAGCCTTTTGGAGGCTCCGTGGGCCTCCAAAAGCCAGAGTTCCAGAGAACGGCTCCTGGACAGGAGCAGGAACTGGGGAAGAAGCAGAGGTTGACTCCAGACGGAACACGCCGAGACGTATGGTGTCAGGTTGGGAATTGGGAGGTAGGGGACTAGCATGCCTGGAGCTAGCAGGCCGGGAAAAAGGTTTGACCTCAACGCTGCCCAAAAAGTCCTCCACCCACTCGGGGAGCAACTCCCTCAACCAGGGCCTTGAGGTTACCTCCTGGCGTGCCGCAGAAATAACTGACTGCCTCTCTTCAGTACTGGAGGCATATCGAAAGTCATTCCTCAAGCATGTTAACTTGTATTTCACCGCGTACAAACTGTCTGCTGGGTCCATTCCTGGTTGGGTCATTCTGTCACGGATGAGTGAAGGAAGCAAGACCCAAATGCAGATAACTCTTGAGAAACCCTTTATTCCAAGGATAAATGACAAATACAGAACAGACCACTCTCCGGTGAACTCCGTCACCAACAAACAATGACCCAACACTGAACACAGACAGAGACAAGACTAAATACAAGAAGGGGTAATCATGACAACGAGAAACAGCCGGGCAGGGGAGGAGAAACACAAGGACAACAGGTGAACACAATCGGGTAATCAGGGAGGGAAACAGACAGAAAGCAGACAGGCAGGAAACGGGGGTGAACACTTAACACAATAAGACAGGAAACCCAAAGACAAGAAAAACACCAACACAGACAAAACTACAAACGTGACATAACATGTGAATTGTGACAGTAATGACTGAACTGAAAGGGAAACTTGAGAGAAGGTTAAAGGACACATTTTTTGACTTTGCTGTGAACAACAAACTCAAGCAGCTAACCCCTGATCTGGCAAAGAAATGTGAGGCTGATTTTCTTGTTTTCTATGAAAGAGCCAAGAAATACGTGAGTGAAAGGTATGACTTCTCTGAGAACAGCTTTCATAGTAAAGTGTCAAAGCTTGGCCTCACAACTGCTGTGTCCTATGGAGAATACAGTGATGCAGTCCAAGCCTGCAGCCTGAAAGACATTGACATGGATGGACTCTATGAGGAATATGGCATGGTGGAAGCTATTCTCAGCTCTTCAGAAATGGAAGGATGCCACAGTGAGGAGCGGTATCTCAAACTGTTTTCCAAAGCAGAAGTCCCACTTGTGAATCTGAGGAAGGTCAGCGCCTATATCTTCTCCATCCCATGTAGCAATGCCCATACAGAACGTGTGTTCTCAATGATGACCTCAGCATGGAGAAATGAGAGAAATCGTCTGGATGTGGACAGTGCCAAGGCAGAGCTGCAAATTTGTGTCAACTTCACATTTGAGTGCACAGACATGTACCAGAGACTCCTTACAAACAAAAAACTCTTGGAAGCAGCCAGGAAAGGGCAAAAGTATCGAAAATAGACATTCAACTTGTGGTCTGTACACTAGTCTCATTGTGTTTTGAGTGTGAAGGATTCTGTGAAGCCAGGATAAAAACTAAAAGATAATCCCAAAGTGTCCTCCTTTTTGGTGTTATGGAAATGGCCACCCTAGTACGGCTCCTTATGAGTATTGCAATATTTTAAGGGCTGGAGCGGCGTTCCGGTGCTCAGTCAGCACTCCTTTCAGACGAGACATATACCACGTGAAGACACGTTACACTCGTGTTGTGTACATGAACCTGTCCTTGGCCAGGAAAAACAGGTACTGGCTTGTTTAATTATTTTTGCGGTCTAGATTTCTTCTTCTTTTTTGAAGTGAGAAGTTGTCCGTCTGTCGGACTGACTCCCTCCCCCCCACCCCCAAAACGAAAACTCTTCGGTTCTCCACGAATTACACAAGTCACCCAAATCAGCGTTAAAAAAGCGGGAGGCGCCGAAAAATCCCCTATTAAAGGGGAAAGGAAACACCAATTACAGTTATAATATTCTGGTAGTTTATTCATTTTACAATGGATATTGATCGTAATATTTATTGTACATGATATTACTCGCCAAAAGAAAATTAATTATCCGCTGGCCGGGTGGGGAATTCCGGGACCAGGCCGCCGCCATTAGGGGAGTCCCAAATGGTGACGTCACTGGATGGGTCTTCGCTCCGGGTATTGTTGCGAGGTTGGGGTTTTTACAACCCAACTCCTCACCGCGTGTTGTTTTGACGAGTCCTGCTTGAAATCATAACAGGGAAGGAATTAGAAGACAACAGGATACCAGTTAAACAATAATCCGTTTTAATTAAACAAAGTAGTATAATGCAATACGATATAATATAATACATTACTTATACAATTCAAATAATCATATAAGCAATGTGTGGAGTACTCCCGCCCTTATTCACGCACTGCGGACATCCTATTCGTCTTGACAGCGTATGAAGAGAGAACTAACCACCAGAAAAACATTTCCCTAGTGTAAAGAAGGGGTGGCGTTTCATTGGGGAGATACCAAAACGCTATCTCACAGGGAAATCAGCGTCTGGCAGCTTTGAAAGCCACAGGTGTTGGGAAGGCACCCCATTAAAACTCAAGGAAAATGTCCCTCCCCATTTGTAAAACTTATCGATGGTTTAACCCAGAAAACATTATCAGGGATAATCTTTACACTCCAAACAGAAATCACCCTTAATTCTGCATCTTCCTTCTTCACAAATAGCTTAAAACACTCTTTTGATAAACAGGTAAACAGTCAAAGAAAAAACTATTGTGCTCATCTATTTCTAACAAAAAAGGGAACATTGTTTCAGAAATCTATAAAAAAAACCTCTCTATATTGGAGAGGAAAAATGTACCTTTTGTTCCTTCAACTATTAACACACAGGAATGTATAAACTCACACATACTTATTCAAGATACATAGATTTCCTTAAAACCTGGCCTGCCAGAGATCTCAAACAGAATTTCCTCTCCCCTGGCCCACACCCCCTGTGCTGCATACCTCGACCTCCCCCACTGCAATAAAACTCATTTTTTACAGCCCTTTGTCTCTCGCCATTTTAGTCCTCACATTTATGAAAGGATCAAAACAGAGAAATCAGTATAAAACACAAACACAGGTATTGCTTGAACAGTATTCACTTAACTGCTACTATTTGATAATTACCAGGGAACTCAACAGACCTCTTTTAATGTCTGGAAAGTGCAACAAGACTTTCTGCCCTTTTACATGTATCACAGTTCTTTGGTACAATATCTCACATCAATTTCCACAGTATCCATACCGGAAGTCAACACAACGTAGCAGATATGGCAGCGATGGAGGAATTTTGCAATGAGATCGACGTTTTGAACGATGAATTTGACTATTCGTCGGGAGATGACATTGATGTGGAAGCATCTACAGTTACCAAGCATCCCATGGCCTATGCTTATGAACCGATTCGGTCGAATAGAGTGGCATACGATCCGGAATAAAAAAACACAATGCTAACAGTAAGCCTCTGAATTAGCCCCGAGCGAAAAATGCTAACCTATTACTGCACCGAAAATCACTCCTAGCTCCCTTATTACTTATCCTAGCTGCACATCCAACACATCGTTTATGATCGCAAGGAGACACATAATCTAACGGTGTCCACCTCAACACTGAAAGATACAAACTCGCGAGGTTATCAACAAAAACGTACATCAAAACAAGTGGCGCTAGGTACTAACATACGCCAGGCTCACGGCTTACCTTCCTCATTGTCTGGTCTAAACTGGTCTTCAATGGCATTACAACGATAAAAACGATGATGTAGTTAATCCATAGGTTAATATCCAATGGGGCTGTGTCCACTTTGAAATGTTCTGATAATCTATAAGCAATACAACTGCAATTCCGTTATCTGCTGTCCGCTCTGTGCTCCGTGCGCTCTGGGTCCTGCAATACCATCCATTGAACACCTAGTCCAGCAATACTGCCTTTTTAGGGCTGTTTTCGACAGATGAGCGTGTGTATGCCAGTTTAATTAGTTGAGCTATAGAACACCCCCAATTCTCTATTGTACGTCATAATAATAGCTACCATTTAGTTTGGACGCGATTGCGTTAATTAATAAGGTCACACTGTGTCAGTAAATACATGTGTGAGCTAGTAATCTGGTAGTGCTGCAATATTTACCTCTCTCTCGGCAGCTGAAGCAACTCGTTTGGTGGCTCGAACTTCACGTTTGTTGACACTGTCATTGTCTTGCGCGGCCGACGTGCTGGGACGGTCGGTGTTCCCGACTGCATACGTTGAGAAATCGAATATTGTGGGAACAGATCCTGGCTTCAAATCCGATGTTTTGTATTGAACCAGGCATCCAGACTGGACTTTGAGCAGCTTCTCATCCTTTAGTGGCAGCCTATGGAAATGTACTTCTTCCTTCTTCGTATAAAATCCATTTGTGCAGCCTGGGGCAATACAATAAACTCCTGACGACGACCGTTTTCTTGTAATGTAAACTACTGGTGCATTGCACGCCATGTTGTTTGTTATTGAGCTTTGGCCCAGGAAGCCGTACCCACTCAGTGACGTCACTGGAAAAGTCCCGGAGCAATGGAAGCGCCCATGGTCATTAGGCACGTATTTCAAAAAGTAAATTCGCGTATCTCGATCGTTTACATTGGAAATAGACTAGATAAATACATTTCCTAATGGGAATATTGTCGCATGGAAAGCAGTTTGAAAAGTGTTTCCATTTCCCTTTAATGTATTGATTATAGCTCCGGGTCCGTATAGGTCGGCGTCTGGGTCCGGATCCGGACCGCGGTCCGCCTGTTGCCGACCCCTGATCTACAGGGTTGGGTTGTAACGGAATACATGTAACGGCGTTACGTAATCAGAATACAAAAATCAAGTAGCCTAACTGTATTCAGCTCGCGTTACATTTGAAAAACAACTAATCTGATTACAGTTACTTTCGTAAACCTGAAGTGAATAAATTTTGGAATACTTATTGGAATTATTGGTGGAAAAGTTTCCTCACAAAATGTATCCTAATATTCATTACCGGCAGAACTGTGTGCACAGCGCAACAGCATCTCTGTGAGGCCCCGCCCCCGCACGCAGATGAGAGAGAGATCTCTTTTTAAATTGAAAGTTAGAAACGGAGATGGTTCGATAAAACGTGCAAGATAACGTTTATGTAGCATTTCTTTATTGTCGAAATGATGACATTTCATAACTGGATCAAATCAAAGTGAATGGCCTGCTGCTGCTGAAGGCATGGGGCAAATATAAGTCCTTTGCCTAATTTATAAAGTAAACCTTAGCATCTCACTAGCAGTGGCAACTGCAATCAGTTACAGCTGCCCTAAGTCTGTAGCCAAGTCTAATAACACCAGTATACACGTTGCTGTGTCAATACAGATATTTATTTGTTAATTATTTGTCTTTGCTAGTCATAGGCTACACCTGGTTTATCGTAGCAAGCAGCGGAAACTCCCCTCAAGAAGCAACAATTGCCAAAGGCGTTGCAACCCTCACTCGCCAATATTTCATCATAAATACAGCACGTTTGTTTATTTTAGCAAACATGCTCCAAGTAAAATTGAATAGAAATGATAATGTATAATCTTTTTGAAAAATAGAGATCGCACATCAGCTCTGTGTACAGATCAGTTCGATAAAGTCATGCCTAAACAGCGACATTTTACACGATAAATACGGGTTTAAATAGCAGCATTTGCCAGTGCACGGAAGGCGAGTGGCAGCTACCGTAAACCTTCTCTTACTCTGGCATCTTGTGGCAACTCCCGTTGAGCAGCAGCAGATACCTCTGCAAGTTGTGGCATCGGTGGCATCTGCCGGAAGTACTTGCCACATATGCCACGGAGTAGTGGCATCTGTGGCAGATGCCGGAAGTACTTGCCACTGCCTGCAGATGCCACAAAATTAGCCAGGCCCTACTGCCAAAATATCAATGAAAACAACAGAAGAAGCGATCAAAATATGTATTTCCTGGTTATTCGACAATGGCTGTCACTACCCGATCTGCAGCTCTGCCCGATCTGCAGTGCGCATGTGCGAGATGGTCCGCCATATTGGACAACTCCGGACGGCAACCCAAGTAGGACAACATTGACACAGTGGCTTTTGGCAAAGCTCAAAAATAAAACGAGAGAGAGATGAGTTATTGTTATTACAACGTGACTTCACTATTATTTAACAACTCTTTTTATTGGGTTCTTTTATTTGGGGATAAGTATATTGTCAGAAGTGAGAAATAGATTTAACTTCTGTTAGACAGCTATCATACTGAATACATTATTTACTGTGAATGTGTGCACAAATATATGGCATATAGCTGTCTAACAGAAGTTAAATCAATTTCTCACTTATTCTGACAATGTACTTAACCCCAAATAAAAGAACCCAATAAAAAGAGTTATTAAATAATAGTGAAGTCACGTTGTAATAACAATAACTCATCTCTCTCTCGTTTTCCTTTTGAGCTTTGCCAAAAGCCACTGTGTCAATGTTGTCCTACTTGGATTGCCGTCCGGCGTTGTCCAATATGGCAGACCATCTCGCAAATGCGCACTGCAGATCGGGCAGAGCTGCAGATCGGGTAGTGACACTAGGCTTGTTTGAGACACATTGCGGCTCGCCTCGAAAGTAGACGAGAGTAGCCGATCGCAGCCGGGGGAGGTGTCAAAAAGCTCGTCTTAAGTCGGACAGCTCGGACTCGGAGTCGGCTTGACTGGCTGGGTTTGCAATGGCGGAAATTCCATTTTACCCACTGTAGACAAAGGTGATCTCCATTGCTTTATATAGGTTTGTTAATTCAGTCATGATGATGAACCACACCAGTGACTGGGTTCCATAATTAGAAATGCTCCTCCCTCTTAATGTTTGCAAAACTGATAGGTGGACAGGCTACAAATGATCAGTCCCTTCAGATCCGCACACATGAAGCTTAATGAGCATGAATTGAACAGACCTGATGCTGTGTTAATTCTTTAGCTGCCACTTTAAGCTTTATGATGTGTACAACATGGATGTAATTTGATTTAATCTTGCCATTTTAAATGATGTATTCAATAAATAAGGTTAAACCAAATCATTACATTACAATAGATTTTATTTTAATGATTTGGTTTAACTTAAAGAGAAACTTTATTATTATTGCACATATTACAGGTACTGAGACAACGAAATGCAGTTTAGCTTCTAACCAGGTGCAACAAGCAGTGAAGTGGAAAGTAATGTACACAATCTACAGAATAACATATAGAATGGATTGAATGATGAATAAACAGTGGGGTATGAATACACTAGATATCACCCTGTGAGCAGTATGAACAGTGTGTATGAATATGCTAAGATATATAAAGTATGAAAACGGTAAGCAGTATAGTATAACATATATAGATATTAATTTCATGATGATAAACATTGTGGAACAATGATGAAAAATGGGAATGGATGTGGCGACATAAAACTGACACAAAACAACAACAAACTTTTGCCAGCCAATTGGAGAGTTTCAGCAGCAGCACGTGGTAAAAACCACCAATGAGCGCTCAGCTCGAGATACCAGCGAGCCGTTTCCCATCAAGCATTTCGCTTCCGCAGCTCGTGGAGAGCAACTGCTCCAACTCGCCTCGCCTCGCTCTCAAGGCTGCGGGCGTCTTTGTCCCGCGAGATTTCAAAGTCTCATGTGGGCGAGCCTCCAGAGCAAGTCGGACAAAATGACTAACCATCATGCAACGCACTAGCAAGACGTTGATCGCAACTGCGCAGGTCTTGCTTGTCTCAAACAAGCCTAATGGCTCCTCAAAGTACACGCCCCATTCCTACCGTTAACGTAACGTCACGAGTTCCCCGGTGTAACCAGTTAAACGGCAACACCGGCACGCAATGTTTGGTGAATCGGAAAATGTCGGAACATTTCTGTACCTATTTTTAGATTTCTACTACGTAAGCAACCTTCCCACGTCAATCCTACGCACAGCGTTATAAATGAGGCCCCTGAACTGCAGAGAAAACGTGCCCAGGTTAGATATGTCATCAAAGAACTCAAGCAGAAGAATGTCAAAGCGAAGTGCCTATACCCAGCTCGGCGGTAGAAAAAACATTTCCGACACTGATGGAAGCCGCTCCGGTGCTTCAGAAAATGAACATTCAGATCCGAGTTGATGAGCGGGACAAACTTCAGAGTGAGCTGACCAGGCACCGATGGGAGAGACAGGACAACCGCAGAGGGAAAAATGGGAACTTGCTGTCGGAGGAGGAGGACTGTAGGGTTTTCTTCCCTGGAAACGGCTGACAGGCACGATGAAGTAAGCTTGATCATTCAGTCAGAGATGAACATTTGTGAATAACGTTTTCTAGAAGGGCTCATTATTTTTCATTTTATTTTACATTAGCCTACACTATAGTTTATGTTTACATTTTGCCGAGTACAAAATGTTACGTTATGCATAATGATCGTTTGGGTTAGGATCCGTGGCTGCGACTGATTAGCTAAATGAGTGACTCACATTCAGCCCTAGGGCCGCAGCAGTATAGCCAAACGACGCTGAAGTTGGCTTCCGATTCAGAGCATCCGATTCGAGATGGGTCTGGCTGCAGACCGCAGCAAGGAGGCAGATCCTATAGGGGCGGATCCTATAGGGGCGTTTCCTATAGGGGCGTTTCCTAACTTTTTTTATCCAATAGCAACTTAAGGGATTCCAGCTGCTTTTATAAATCCTCGCAGAAGAAGTCATTGTTCTAGTGATGGGAATTCCGGCTCTTCTTGCTGAGCCGGATCATTTGGCTCACCAAGAAGAGCCGGCTCTTTCGGCTCCCAAAGGGCTCTTCAGTTTACCACATATTATACCTTTTAATTAAATCAAATGTAGCCCTGTTTTGACTAATGATTTGTACACATATATCACTTAAATTATTCAAGACATCCTTTGTACTAAAGTATTCAAAAGTAAAAATTACATGTTTAATATAAATTATTTGCTGTGGCCAATTGGTTTCATTGCATTTACAGACCCGTGTAACTCTCTGATATCACCCAATGAATGCATTGACTTGCTTGTAGAACCACGCTACACAAAACAGATAGCAACACCTATAACAACTATTTTAAAAAAGGGGCTACTGTATCGACCTATATAAATATAGTTTTTCTCCCTGCAGGAGAGGGGAGCGTGCTTTGAGATCAACTGCTAGGCTGCAGCGGGGAGAAGAGGGGGACAAAAAGAGATCTCCGTCCTCCGTGTTTTATTCTTATAGAAGTAAGAAGAGAAGTAATGGGTCAGAAACCCTCCTTTTTACGCAGCGGTCCAGACATAGACATCATAGCTACGGCGACACATATTCAGTTGCCAGTTACTTTTGGCATTAGGGCAGGGATATCTTTCAAGGTTTGACATAATGAATTGTGCTACTTTTAAAGCAAGCAACGATGTTTTCAAATCTGTAATCAAAAAGCTCCTCAAAAACACTATAGAAGCAGTTCCTGCCGTTGTTACGTTAGTTCAAACAGTAACAACGGACTACTTTTCTTAGCGGATGCATGTCAATTTAAATCAATACATAAAACTATTTTTTAAATCAATAAAATCTTTTTCTAAATCCATAAAAGCATTTCAATTATTATTGGGAGTCATGTCGTTACTTTGTTGAGAATGTGGCCATGTGTAATAAGCGGGATAATGTCCACATTGCACATTGCATAATTTGCCTTCATGCCGATCTAGATCCCTCCGCAAAAACAAAACAAAAAACGGCTCGTTCGCGGGCGAGAGCCGGCTCCCGTCGTTCACTATAGGAAACGCCCCTATAGGAAACGCCCCTATAGGATCCGCCTCCTTGCTGCGGTCTGCAGCCAGACTCTATTGTCCGATTCGGCAGTTAAGGGGAAAGTTAAGGGACATTTAATGTACAGCGCTGAGCGAACAATCCTCCATGTTTGAATGTCTTAAATCGCTGCATAGCCGATTTATTTGGACTGGATTATCCCAGAGAGTCTAAAGATTATTTATAACCCAGTTTCAGATTTGTGAAACCTTTATTCTATTTGTGAAAATACAAACAAGGGAGATTTCAGTGCTTTTTTCGCATCCTGACACATTAGACATTACATTACATTGCATTTAGCTGTCACTTTTATCCAAAGCGACTTTCAATAAGTGCGTTCGACCAACAAAATACAAACTTGAAGAAAACAGAATCATATAAGTACATCAGGATTCATAGAGCAAAAACATTTCAAGTGCTACTCAACTGGCTTTAGATAAGCCAGCCCTTTATTAGTATATAAGTGCTTTGTTAATAGTTCTATCGCTCGAGGTGGAGTCGAAAGAGATGAGTTTTCAGTCTGCGCCGGAAGGTGTGTAAGCTTTCTGCTGTCCTGATGTCAATGGGGAGCTCATTCCACCATTTTTAGACCAGGTCCTGATCTAAAACCACCATACCTAGACTCATCAAATCTGGACTGGATTATCCCAGAGGGTCTAAAGATTCTTTATAACACAGTTTCAGATTTGTGAAACCTTTATTCTATTTGTGAAAATACAAACACAGGTGGAAGGCTGAGGTTGCTGCAGCAGGCCAGGATCAGAATCAGAGAGTGAACCTCCCAGCTGGGCAAGCCTTTCTTGTATTTTTTAACAAATAGAATAAAGGTTTCAAAAATCTTTAGACCCTCTGGGATAATCCAGTCCAGATTTGATGAGTCTAGGTCTAGTGGTTTCAGATCCGGACTTGGTCTAATGTGGTCTACATTTTTAAAAAAAGCACTGAAATCTCCCTTGTTTGTATTTTCACAAATAGAATAAAGGTTTCACAAATCTGAAACTGGGTTATAAAGAATCTTTAGCCTCTCTAGGATAATCCAGTCCAAATAAATCGGCTATGCAGCGATTTAAGAGGTTCAAACACGGAGGATTGTTCGCTCAGCGCTGTAAATGAAATGTCCCTTAACTTTTCCCTTAACTGCCGAATCGGATGCTCTGAATCGGAAGCCAACTTCAGCATCATTATAGCCAACGAGCTGGGTCTGCTGCACTTACACGTTGTGTGTTCTGCCCGGTTCCACACGGGGACTGGTCGCTTTGCATAGGCCAGTTGAGGAATTGGAAGCCAGTTTGAAGTGTTTTGTTTCTAACACAGTGTTTATCGTTTTTGTTACTATTTACTCCTTTACAGCTGATAGGACCGTTACAATGTATGACCATGCACTTGACATTTTCAGTTTAATTAGAAGGCCCTGCAATGACAGCAAGGACTAACAAAAAAAATGCAATGTAATGTAAAGGTAGACCTATATTGGATAATATAACTGTAGGTAGTTACAACATTAAGGGATTGGGAAATCCTATTAAGAGGAAAAAAATACTTTCTCAGCTTAAGGCTTTGAAATATTCAATTGCGATGTTACAAGAGACCCATATGTCTGAAGTTGAGCATTTCAAGTTGAGGAAAGACTGGGTGGAACGGGTTTACAGTGCATCGTATAAGGGTGGGAGGAAGAGGGGGGTTGCGATCTTATTCAGTAGGTCTGTGCTCTTTGAAAGAGTAATTCAGGACGAGGAAGGCAGATACGTCATGGTGATTGGGGAAGATAAATTCACATTTCTAAATGTATATGCCCCGAATGAGGACTGTCGTTATTTTTTCAAGAAAATTGCTGCCAAATTGGCAGAGGAGGGGGGAGGGAACTATTGTGATAGGGGGGGACTTCAATTGTGTATTAAATTGGAGCATGGACAGATTGCCTGCTAAGAAGGGAATCAGATCTAGGAAAACAACCACTGCCCTGGGGATGTTAGATGGACTGGGTTTAGTAGATGGACTGGGTTTGGTAGATGGACTGGGTTTGGTAGATGGACTGGGTTTGGTAGATGGACTGGGTTTAGTAGATGGACTGGGTTTAGTAGATGGACTGGGTTTGGTAGATGGACTGGGTTTAGTAGATGGACTGGGTTTAGTAGATGGACTGGGTTTAGTAGATGGACTGGGTTTGGTAGATGGACTGGGTTTAGTAGATGGACTGGGTTTGGTAGATGGACTGGGTTTGGTAGATGGACTGGGTTTGGTAGATGGACTGGGTTTGGTAGATGGACTGGGTTTGGTAGATGGACTGGGTTTGGTAGATGTCTGGCGATATCTCCATCCCAAAGATAAAGATTATACATACAGATCTCTAGTTTATGGGAGTTACCTTAGAATAGACATGTTTTGCCTATCTAAGGTTGACATGCATAGAGTAACAGAATGTAAGATAGAACCAATCACACTGTCTGTCTGACCATGGCCCCATCACAATGAAAATGAACCTAGGTCAGGATAGACAATTCAGATATTGGAGGCTTAATGTCTTAATATTAAATGATCCCCTGATCCAACAGGAATTACGTGACGGCCTAAAGGAGTATATTGATATAAATGATAATGGTGAGGTTACTCCTTCTATTTTATGGGATGGTTCTAAAGCTGTAATGAGGGGAAAGATCATTCAAATTTCCTCTAGATTAAAAAAACAAAGAGAGGCGAGGAGACTTAAATTAGAGACTGAAATAACGAGACTTGAAAGGGAACACAAAGTATCGAGGGACAGGGTCACACTGGATTTTCTAAAACATGAAAAACAAAATGAGATGATCTACTTACCTATAAGGCAGAGGGAGGGCTTAGATTTGTAGAAAGAAAGTATTATGAAATGGGTAATAGAGCGAGTAGGTTATTGACCTTTCAACTACGCAAGGCTCAATCTAGCCGAGTGGTTTCTAAAATTAAACATCCAGACACAAAGAAAGTTACATCTCAGTCTAAAGAAATAGCAGAGGCATTTGCTGTGTGTTACAAAAAGCTATTTGAGGGCCAGGAGATACAAGGGAAAGAGGGTAAGATATCACGTCTCCTTGACTCGGTAGAATTAAACAAACTGTCACAGGAGGAGGCTGACATGATGTGTTCCCCCATTACAGTAGAGGAAATAATAGATAGTATTCGTAACCTCAAGAATAACAGATCTCCCGGTATCGATGGGTACTCGGTGGAGTACTATAACGTTTTTGTGAATGAGTTGGCACCAGTCCTATGTCGGGTATATAATTATGCATTGGATGAAGGAGACCCACCGAAATCCTGGTCAGAGGCAATCATTACGGTTATTCATAAAGAAGGGAAGGACCCCACACAATGTATGGGTTATCGGCCCATAAGCCTTCTCTGTCAGGATTTAAAAATCCTGACCTCTATTCTGGCTAGTAGAATACAGAGGTGCATTAGGAAGCTAGTACACCCAGACCAAACGGGATTCATTGCTGGGCGCCATGGTACTAACAATGTTAGAAGAGCTCTCAATTTACAATCACTTGCAGCCGGGAGGAAAACCCCATCAATGCTTCTCAGTCTAGACCCTGAGAAAGCATTTGATATATTAGATTGGACATTTCTGCAGAGGACACTGTCACATATGGGCTTTGGTCAGACCTTTATTAACTGGGTCAAAGTGTTTTATAATAACCCAAGATCGAGAGTTAGAGTCAACGGCCACTGCTCTGATTTCTTTGCGTTGGGAAGGGCGACGAGGCAGGGAGATGCGTTATCCCCAGCCCTGTTTGCCCTTAGTATTGAACCTTTTGCAGAACTAATCAGGAATAATCCTCATATACAGGGAATAAAATATGAGGATGGGAATCAACATAAGGTGGGTCTATACGCGGACGATATAATATTATTTCTGGAAAATCCAGAGTCCTCTGTCCCTCCTACAAAATCTGGAAAAATATGGCCTGGTATCTGGATATAAAATTAATCCCACTAAGTCAGAGGCAATGATGATCTCGGGGATGTGGCCAAGTCAACTTGATAGTACAGTGTCCTTTCACAGGTCTGGTCAGGGATTTCGATACTTAGGGATTGCACTCACCCCCAAAATAACACAGTTGTTCCAAGCTAATTATAAAAATATATTTGAGGTGTTTAAAACTGACTTAACTAGATGGGATGTGCTGCCGTTGTCACTCTTGGGTAGAATAGAGGCTGTAAAAATGAACATATTACCCAGAATTTTGTTTTTGTTTCAATCTCTGCCCATTTGGGTCCCGGCATCTGCCTTCAATATGTTGGATAATAAATTAATAAATAATTTCACAATGAATTAAGAATAAAGTATATCAAATGTAATCTAATCTGATTATGTAATGGAACATAATAGTACATTTACTTTTTGACTTTAAGTATACTGATGCTACTATTTTGACTTTTACCCGTATTAAGGTGGTTCTATAATGATGTATTGCTAATGTTACCTAAGGAAACCTATCTTAAAACTAGCCATACTAAATGTACTAGGAAGTGAGACAGCGGACATATTTCGGGCAGTTATGGAATTTATTGGTTTCAAAGAGGAAGGGACAATAAGTGCATGAATATTAGTCAGACAGGGAATAATGCAGAAGTTACAGCTAAAAAAAGCACTAAAGAAAGACTCATTTGAACACTGAAACATCATTTCTCAGACAGCATTTCTCTAAACCGCTCTCGGCTTGTTAAAGGCTCATTGGCACCATGGCAGAGCTCAGTTTCAACAAGGATCACGGCTATCTGGAGGGTCTGGTCCGCGGAATGAAGGCTGGGATCCTGACTGACACCGACTATCACAATCTGGCCCAGTGTGACACACTTGATGGTAAGCATGTTGGTGTTGAGGAAGCTAATTTACAGGCATTGGATGAGGTAGAACTGTATACATCCAGATGGGAATGATTGAGTCAGAGAATGCTCTAAAATTACAACAGCATAGGAAAATTCAAAGTAGAGTACATATTATATGTACACAAGTGAAAAAATATAATTTGACACAAATAAGGCAATTAAAGTAAAAACTCTTTGAGCAAAAAAAAACTGTAGATATTCCAAATAATATTGATATGACTGTTGTTCTTAGTGTCAGATTTTTCAGCAAAATGGGGAGGACTTGGTTTGACATGGTTTGACGGCCACTGGTAAAAAATACCTTTTCAACAGCTTTGACAATTAAAAACTACTTTACTACAGCAAAGCGGAGAAATCTAGTTTGGTTAGCAAAAGCTACTTGGAATAAGTAGTGCAAGCTACTTTGAGCATTTGTTGATCAGACTGACAATATATATTTTTGTGAATCAAAATTATTAACGTAATATAACGTAAAAAAGTAAAATGTCTCTCAACTGAGTTATTTTAGGGTGCACACTTGAATGCTGGTCCTACATAAACAACACAAGAAATATACACCACTATCTTAGACCATTGGACAGACTTGAGTAATGGTCTAAAAAAAGGAAACATGCCAGTTGTCTGCCATCAGAGGGTAATTTGCTGCAGTGTAACTGACAGGGATCATCTTTCCTAACCTGGACCCAGTTTTTCAAAACAGTAATCTGATTTTCTTACAAGGTAATAGGCATTCCTTTCTGGGAGACACATACTGTAGGCTACAGGACAAGTCAGTGTGGATGAAGACAAATGACTTGTTAGTGTTGAGCTACCGTGTATATTTTCAGGAATGTTTACTCTCCCACTCACCAGTTCTGTAAGTTTGTGGATCTTGCAAAGTGTTTGAAATAGTTCTCCTAACAGACCCAATGCAGTTTATTTATTTTTACATCATAGCCTATGTGTCCGCCATCCGCTGAAATCCGTTTAACAAATTGGTCAAAAGTCAGGGAGTGTCATGTGTGAATTACATACTGTATAGACTTCCTGTTTTTCTTTTGTAAATGCAAACTCCCAGGAAGCCGTTGTGGAAAAACACTGATTTGAGCTCAAGTTAAACTATGAGGACGATAAATGTTGTACAAAATGTTCTTTTCTTTCCCCAGACATGAAGTTACATCTGCAGAGCACAGATTACGGTAAGATGCTGTCTTCGTCTGAGGAGGACCTGACCGTGTCTCTGGTGGACAGCAAGCTGAGGGAGAACCTGGTGACTGAATTCAGCTGCCTTCGCTCCAACGCCCTGCCTCCATTATCCACCTTCCTTGACTATATAACGTACGATAATGTAATTAATTAAGAATTATACAAAGATCACAAGACATAGTTCCTGTTGTAATCTCTCCATATATCTTGCAATCTACAAGTCCCAAATCCAACCATTTAAATGTTTAATTTCACAAATCTTTGTGTGCTACAAGATTCAAATGCTGTGTCTCGATTCACGTACTTCTTTACCTAGCTAAGCTATTTTTAGTGTGACCCAAAATTCACTATGAGTACCCAGTAGCGTAGGCAGAAATGTACTTTAGGGTGGGCCTGTACCGGTACCGCCGGTACCGCCGGTACCGGTGGCAGATCACTTTTAGAATACTTTTGGAGTACTTTCTTTTTCCTTAACAGATGGGTATGTTTTGGTGAACAGGAGACACTTATTTTACTGTTTTCATGGCTTATCAAGAACTCAAACACAACATCTTGGTGTCATTCTGGACAGCTCTCTCATCTGCACCCCACATAAAAAACATCACCCGGACTGCATTCTTTGTCCTGTCTTAAAACCTTTCCTTAGAATATGTTATGAATTGTAAGGTGTCCTAAATAGAATGAATTATCATTATTATTATTTATTATTATTATCTGAAACGATGTAATAACTTTTAAAACTTTTTCCAGTCACTTGCCCCATGCATTCAGCAGCAGCAGGCCATTCACTTTGATTTTATCCCGTTATAAATGTCATCATTTCGACAATAAAGAAATGCTACATAATAAACGTTATCTTGCACATACAAGATCTCTCTCTCATCTGCGTGCGGGGGCGGGGCCTCACAGACACGCTGCATCTCTCTCTCGCTCACAGACACGCTGCATCTCTCTCTCGCTCACAGACATGCTGCAGCGCTATGCAGTGTACACAGCGCACAGCGCCGGTAATGAATATTACATTTTGTGAGGAAACTTTTCCACCAATAATTCCAAAAAGTATTACAAAATGTATTCACTTCACGTTTACGAAAGTAACTGTAATCAGATTACTCGTTTTTCAAATGTAACGCCAGCTGAATACACTTGATTTGTGTATTCGGATTACGTAACGCTGTTACATGTAGGCTATTCCGTTACAACCCAACCCTGTGTATATCTCTCCGGACTGTCCACCAGCAGATGAAAAACACCCACCTCTCCGCCTCTTCCAAGGGACGAGGGAACCGTGCGGCAGAGTTTCCGTTAACATTTTGTTTCTTCTGACAGCCCAGCAGCAGGAGAGGTGGGGAGAGGGAGGCGGGGCTATTTAATCGTTTTCAGAAAATGAGGAGGACAGTGGGGGCTCTTATTGGAGTCTGGCTTTTTAAAAAAAAAAAAAAGTTCATTAGTGAAGTGTGAGCCATCATTTATTTAGCAGGCAGCTCTCTGCCTAACCAACAATCCGTTTTTTTTTTACCGTAAATGAGTTCGGTTCAGAGGATAAAACACATACAACATTCATTAAACTCGATATTTGTTCACTTGAATTTCACTTTGAATTCTTGGATATTCTCAATGGGTGAATACATTTTTTTATAATAATAATAAAATAATGTTAAAAAAAAAAATGACACCGAAGCTTTCTCAGGGTGGACCAATGAGTAAACTGGGTCTGGGTGGGCCCAGACTTCACGCACTCACTGATAACCATGTTGGTAACTTGACGGAAGTTGTGTGACCTGCCAAGATTGCGGTTGCTCTGGTGAACACAGCATTATACAATTAAAAAATATACTTTATATTATTTTTACTATTTAATAAACATAGCAGTATAGTGTTGTTAAAAAGAAGCCACTGTTCATTTAATAGCTAGCTAGCAACAACCAGGCATCCACTAGGTAAAGAAGTACGTGAATTGAGAGACAGCATTTGAATGGGTTTCCAACTTGCTAGCTCGCTCATTAGCTAGCAAGTGTGGACATTTCAACCATCAGCCGTCGTCTTAAAAATGTGCACTGCTTCACTGACCCCACGAAAAATGTGTATTCAAATTGAGTCAAAGCCACAGTATGTATATAGGTAAACATTTTCTTAAAATGTAAAATAGTTCAATATGTCCTAAGTAAAAGGGATGTAATATAAAATGCCATGCACACAAATAAAGTAACATCTATTTACTCTGTGTTGCCATAGCTACAGCTACATGATCGACAATGTGGTGATGCTGATCACAGGTGCCCTGAAACAGAGAGATGTGGCAGAGGTTCTCCCACGTTGTCACCCACTAGGAGCTTTTGATCAGATGGCAGCAGTGGGCATCGCTCGCACCCCGACTGAGCTCTACTCAGCCATCCTGGTGGACACACCACTGGGTAGGGTCATTCAATCATTTGTGTTTAACTAACTCCTAAAGATAGTAACTATAGATAAACTCTCAAATAAGATTTAACACCTGAGAGGATTTTATATCTCCAGTGTTAAAGTTTAAATGTAATTGTTTTATAATGGGGAGGAAACATTTTCAAAAACTGAAGTTTGATGAATAGGGACCCTTTCTGGTTGGAGATCAAATTAAATATAAAAATATATCATTGTTTAACACCTAAAAGTGGGAGTGGAATCATCTGTGTTTATATACTGTATAAAATATGTGATTGTGGAGAAGGTAGGAGACTCATCGACTATAGGCGCAAACGGTACATAAGTTAACCTTTCAACGCGCTAAACAATTAGGTAAAGTTCAGGCAGTGACAATACTGTAGCTCTCGAAACATCTTTATATTTTCTCTGTTCTCCATTCTTTTTCACTCTGAATTGTATCCAAATTTCAATCAAGACTTGCCAAAAGAAGAAAAACACTCTCCCTCTACTCTTGGTACCTTGACCTTATGTTCCCTTAGCCAATGTTCCCTTATCCTGTGTTCACTTGGCCTTAAGTTCCCTCACCCAACGTAACCTCTGCTCTTTCTACATCATCCAGTGTTCACTCACCCAGTGTTCACTCAGCCTATTTTCCCTTAGTCTATGTTCCCTCTCCAATTCTTTCCTCAGCCTATGTTTCCTACCCCTGTGTTCCCCTGTCAAATGTTCCCTCGGCCTATTGTCCCTTGCCCAATGTTCCTTGAACATATTTATCCAAATTCCCATAAGGCGATGTTCCCTCACTCAATGTTCCTTTAGCCTATTGAGGTTTTCCAAACACATGAAGTGGCTTGGCTCAAATCTGCTTGACGACACAGGGATTTGCATTTTCATTTCAACAGGACTACTCACTTAAAAGTGTGTCCTGAAAGCTGACCACATTAAAGCGTATGTCTCTCTTGTGTTGCACATGAGATCAAGGCACGGTCGCACAACAGGTTGGTGGGAGAGGGAGAATTAGTTTGTATTCTGTAGGTTGGTTTGGCCCAACTCTGGAGATAGTAAAACTATGAAAATGCAAAACAGCGAGGCCCAGCTTGACTGGCAATCAAAATGGTCAATGAACAGTATTTGTTCGGGAGAGGGACGGGTTCAGGAAAGTCATGGTTGGATTTGACCCTGTGTTTTTATCCACCTTCTCCAAAAAGTTGAGAAGTGAGGTTATATAAGGGAACAGCATTCGTCTCTTTAAGTTGAGGAACATTATTTTGGTTTGTTTTTATAATATTGCATTGAGTGAATTACAGGAACATAGGTCTGAGAAAACATTGGCAAGCAGCTAATAATATATTATGACTTTTTCCGTTTTTGACCGTCAGGCTTACTGCTCCCTCCACCGTCAACACCATCCATCCATCAAGACAATTTTCTATTGGTCAACCGGTCAAAGTTCACAAACACGGATATTCCATCAGAATTGAATCATTTCACGGCCAATTTGGTCTTTAAGCTGCTCGATCAGACATTGATTTATGCCAGAGACTAATAGTGATACCACTGTGTGTTGTGTAAAAGCTCAGTTTTTCCAGGAAGCTGTATCCGATACCAACCTGGATGAAATGGAAGCTGAAATTCTCAGAAGCAAGCTGTTTAAGGTGACTACAGGGTACAATTATACTATAAAGCAGTAATGTGGTGTGCGGTGTGTCTTCATATACATTCTGTTAAGTTTTAAGACAATGTGCTTACCCTCTTCCTTTGGGGTCAGGGTTTTATGTTACAGACACTTAAAGACTTTTTTAAAGATATGATGAACATGTGTTTCTTTAAAGGCATATTTAGAGTCTTTCCACTCCTTCTGCAAGAGCCTTGGTGGAGCCACAAGAGATACAATGTGTCCTGTCCTGGAGGTACTGTGAATAGACTTTATACATATTTGTACGTAGACCATCCTTTTCATGCTAGGAATCATTCAAGTAGGTCTTAAGTCCCATATTTCTTATTGTGTATGGTCATCTCTCCCAAATGTAGTCAAATAACATACAGAGCTGTCTGACCAGTCCAGAACTGATAATACCAATATTTGAGGAGTCATCTTTAGATAAAAAGCTAATTGCTGCTGCACAGAATCAATACATGAAGGGAAAGGGCTCCAAATTGGAGTAGTTCAGTGATGATGTAAAATTGTAGCTAACCGGAAGGGGCATCATATGATAAACAAAATCACATTTGGCAGGATATTCTCCACAAATGAACACCTCTTTGTGCTTGTGGAAAATTATTCGGCAGTAGTAAAAAGCTATAAACAAACTACGGTTACATGAGTAGTGTAATTACGGTCATATTTAATGTCGCAGAACAAAACGTGAAAATATAAGCTTGTGAGCCTTATTTGCGGCCTTTAACCAAAAACATGTTTAAATTTATTTGGACTATGAGACGAGGGTATGAAGGTAGATATGGTGCAAAATGCGAGAGCGTGTAACACCTGATGTGAGCACTTGCAGAAAAAAAATTTGAGCTTGTAATACATTTACACTGGTATAAAATATCCACGTAACTGTGAACCACATTTACACTTGTATAAAATATCCACGTAACTGTGAACCAAGTTTGAAGTCACAGAAGAAGAAAAAAGTTGTGTAGCTTGTAGAAAAAAAATGAACTTAGTGATGAAATGTTCACTAGCAGAAAAATCCATATTTTTTAAATATATTTTCCATTACAACTGCAACTTGGTTACTACAACCTCTCAAATCAGTCATTACAACTTGACGAATCTGCTCTGTGGCAGTATACATCGACGAATCTGTGGACTTCTTGCGATAAATGTGTCGCAAAAGTAATTTTCACCTGTAGATGTGGGGGGAGCGAAGGGGCGGAGCTATCAGAACGACGAGGCTCGGGTCAGTCACACAGTCACAGCCACAAGAGGCTTCTCAATTCTTAAATATCCCCTCCTCGACTCCCCTCCTAGAGACTTAGTCCTGCCCACACGAGATGTGAGCGGAGGACCGAGGAGAGAGGAGGGGAAGCAGCAAACGTTTAAAGAAATGAGAACTCCTGTCCTCTGAGCGGTCATATTAAAGTGACGTCCGTGCTGTCGAGTGTTTTGTCATAGCGCTGTATTTTATAATCTCTGTTAGATCAGCTGAACATTGTTCCCCCACATATTTACTTTGAATTCATTGAGAGTGCGGTATAATGAGACAATAACAGGCTACAGATGCGGACACACACACAATATATTTATATAATAATTAGTGCTGTCAAAATTATCGCGTTAACGGCGGTAATTAATTTTTTTAATTAATTGCGTTAAAATATTTAACGCATTTAACGCATGTGCAGAATGGCCCGCCCCATACGTGCCACCAGTGGCAGCGCCAGGGTATGGCTGGGGTAGGCTACACCCATACCAAGAAATGGCTTAGCCCCACCATGAAAAATGATGTTAAAGTAAGCAAAATAAGCAGAGTAAATTGCACAGACAGCAGTTAGTAAGATTGATTTCAGTAGCTACGGTTTTGAAAACTTTTGTCACGTAGTGATCGTCTTCTCAATAGAACATCTTTGATAACGCCGTGGTGTTGTTGCAGAAAGTCCCGACGGGGAATACTTTTGCTGTAGTAGGCTACAGGGGTGCACATAACTGGTACGCAGGTTATGTGCGTAATCTGAAATGCGTACCGTCACTTGTGTCACAAAGCGCATTTGCGTACCGACGTACTTGTGAAGCTTTTCCAGAAGGCGGTTAGATCACCGGACGACAGAGTCGGTCTCCGTGTGCACAGACAGGGCTGCTGTTAACGTCGGTCTGTACAACGGAACTGTGCCAAAACTACGCCAACCGGCTGCGGAGGGAGACTCTCCCCCAGACCCGGCGCCAGAACAAATCTAAAGGGAGGGCCTATGATTTTCATGGGAGGGCCCACAAAACCGTCACGTACTGCGTGCCTGCGACACAATATATATCAAACAGCGAGGCCAACAGCATTGCGTAAAGACGCACACTTATCGCAAACATACACAAATAAAGGGCAACATAGAAACCACTTTGAAACATTGTGTGCGTGGCAGCACAAACACTGGTAAATCACGAGCAAGGCACACTGGTTACGGATGGCAGCTTCCTCATCATTGCACTCGGAGAGAAATAGTAGAGACGGAGACGATGAACTGTTTAGCCCGCCTTGGGCATGGTTTATTTCTATGCACTGCACTCGGACCAACCTGATCTCACCAGAATGCGTGACTCCACCACGACTCCTTAACACCGCATTGCGTGGTGGAGTCACGAACTTTGTTACATTTACGTGTCGGCACCACGCAAACAACCCCAATGTAAAGTGAATGAGGCTCCTTTGTCGTGGTGCACACACGCATTGAGCTTTTATTCTATACAACGTTTTTTAAATCTACTTTATAGCGTGTAGTAACTCACGGGAGGCTTCTTTTATTTTATTTGTATTCATAATTATTTTTATTTTTCGTCAGAATGTAAAAATTACATTAGTTACGAATTTGTGTTCTCAAAAAACAGTGCATTGTGTGTAATACAACTGTGATTTTTATTAAATTAGTTAGTTTTTAAGGAAGGCCAGAGCTTCAGCTTTGTCAAATAGATTGTTCCCTTCAGTTAACGTTATTTAAAAGATAATGATCATGTCCCCTGTATTGTATTACGAGCGTCCATTCCCATTGGATAACGGAGAATTTTACACCCGGAAGTAAGTAGCCTATTCCCCTTACTGTCGATTGATTTTACAGTGATATCTGCACTACTCATCGACTAAAAAACACCAAATTGTCCTTGTTAATTACACAACATTGATTGGTTTGAATTGTGTGCAATGCTTTTGTATTTTCCCCCTTCGATTCGGAGAAACAAATATTTTTTCGGAGTTTTTGGACGGCAGAAGACACTACACTACCCAGAATCCTCAGCTATCGTTTGGGACTACACCATGTGCTTAGCTTGACAAACCCCGTGATCAGTCCTCAAGCTCTGTGATTGGTTGACCTCCAACTGCATTCCATATGAAAAAAAAACGTTTCGTAAAAGAGAAAATCATACTTTATTCAGCAGTGCTTGCTTTACTCTTCGAAAGTCATCACATGAATGCATTGTAATAAATGGTTTGGCTGCATTAAATATTACACATCTGTCTTAGTTCTTTATTTATCTACAGAGATCGGGCATCAGAATAGACCAGAAACTATTCTTTTACCGTTCTGTTTTAATTTCACAATAAAGTTAGTAGTAATATTTTGTTTTGATATTATTGTTTTTTATTAACTACTAGACCGCTGGTTCATGTTAAGAACATCTTTTCTGTGTTGCTATGGGGTTTTTCCATCGCTTTTGTGTTACAAATATCAAAACAATAACAAAATAATATTCGTCATAAACTAAACCGGAAACAGCAGTATATTTTATTTTGTTAACACTGTAAACTTTACAGCTTTTTAACCTATGCTTTTAACCCAAACCACCTACTGGTTAAAGCACGTTATTGCACGTTTAGAGTAATGCAATGCAGGAAGATTGTGTTGCTTTTTAATGACTGTTTAAAATGCCTTTTTCTTAATGTCTTTCATTTTTGTAAAGCACTTTTGAATGTGTTATATTTTATCAAAACATTTAAATATTAAGAGTACATACAAAATAGTGGGAAAGTATAGAAGGTCAATTATATAAATATAGAATAGAAAATATCAAGAAGATACTCAAATGATATCTAGAGTAAAACAGTTTAGTGCCTGATAGGAGGATGTGCTAACTAATAAGGCTTTATTTAAAGAAATGTGCAGAATACGACAGTGTAATGGTGGAAGTATACACACATTGATAGATGTCTTGTAATGCACTGTTGATGAACCTGTGACCCAAGTTTTTCATTCATTGCATAACTACACTGTTGTGTATATGATATGTCAATAAACCTTAGAAAATCTTGAAAGGGATGTGCAAAATAGCAATTATATACAGTCTTTAATGAACTATTAGAGAATAACGAGTAATGAATATGCTTTAAACGGATCTGCAGATAAATATTTAGTCTTCTCAAGCACCAACTATCAAATATCTCGCCTGATTGTTGGCACTTGACAATCACCTTCACTGAATTTCACTCAGGTGTAACTAAAGTCTGATTTAAGGGTTGTTTATATTTCACATCATTAATCCAAATCTGTAAAGTAACTAAAATAAATGTAGTGGAGTAAAAATACCAGGTTAACCTTAAAGAAAGCCCTCCGGATTATAAAAGACCACCATCACCCCAGCCACAAACTGTTCTGTCTGCTGCCGTCTGGCAGGCGGTACCGCAGCATCCGGACTAAAACCACCAGACACAGAGACAGCTTCATCCCACAGGCTATACGATTATTAAACACCTGAACTTAGAAATAACATTCATCTGGCTGCTACTTAGAAATTATTTATCTAATATATCATATTCCAATCACTTGTATATAGACTCTTATTGCACTATTTCACTATTTTTTCTGTGTATCTGTTTTATTGCGTAGCACTGTTGGAGGAGCCTGTGACCTAAGGGGGGGAGGGGGTAGGACACGTTCGATTCCTGTTTTGAATAGTGTGCCGTAGATGGGTTTCATTCCATTTCAAAGTCCTTTTGGACGCTCTGTGTAAACTTCGCGCATCCAATCACAGAGGTTGAGGACTGATCACGGGGTTTGTCAAGCTCAGCACATGGTGTAGTCCCAAACGATAGCTGAGGATTCTGGGTAGTGTAGTGTCTTCGGCCATCCTAAAACTCCGAAAAAACATTTGTTTCTCCGAATCGAAGGGGGAAAATACAAAAGCATTGTACACAATTCAAACCAATCAATGTTGTGTAATTAACAAGGACAATCTGGTGTTTTTTAGTCGATGAGTAGTGCAGATATCACTGTAAAATCAATCGACAGTAAGGAGAATAGGCTGCTTACTTCCGGGTGTAAAATTCTCCGTTATCCAATGGGAATGGACGCTCGTAATACAATACAGGGGACATGATCATTATCTTTTAAATAACGTTAACTAAAGGGAAAAATCTATTTGACACAGCTGAAACTCTGGCCTTCCTGAAAAACTAACTAATTTAATAAAATCACAGTTGTATTACACACAATGCACTGTTTTTTGAGAACACAAATTCGTAACTAATGTAATTTTTACATTCTGACGAAAAATAAAAATAATTATGAATACAAATAAAATAAAAGAAGCCTCCCGTGAGTTACTACAAGCTATAAAGTAGATTTAAAAAACGTTGTATAGAATAAAAGCTCACTGCGGGACGTTGTAGAAATGCGTGTGTGCACCACGACAAAGGAGCCTCATTCACTTTACATTGGGGTTGTTTGCGTGGTGCCGACACGTAAATGTAACAAAGTTCGTGACTCCACCACGCATTGTGGTGTTAAGAAGTCGTGGTGGAGTCACGCATTCTGGTGAGTTCAGGTTGACTCGGACATGCTGTGGAGTGAATCGAGTCACCTCTGAGGGGGAGTTGGTTGACAGCTAAAAAAGCTATAATATCAACGACAGCTGACACGTAATAACGGCTCCGTGCCAGCTGATCTGCACCAAAGTACTAATTTCCTTATTTGTTTCCTCGCGTATCTCTCTCTCTCTCCACACACTCTCACATGAAATGTGTTCTTTTGATGCGGCATGCATTAGCAGTCCTTTATCAGTCTGTAATGCGTGTTTCCAGTCGCAAAAACCTTTGACAGTAAGCCACATCAGATGAAGACGTATTTACTTTAAACTGTCTACAGGGGAAACAAAAGGCTGCGTCTGCTTTGAACGAATCTTCAAGCCATGGTCTGTTGTTGTACCATGCAGCGGCACAAGTGCGCTTCTTTCCTGAAAACAATCTCCCTGATAACGATCCAGTTTCACCTGGTTGGGTTTATTAACTCCAAGATCATCGCTAACTCAGCCCCGGGGTTTGCCGAGGTCAAGCTTGTGACATTAGGCGTGCTGCTGCAGCGGCAGGTGCAGGGTCGCCAGCAGCACCATCGGCTGCAGTTCTTTCATCGCTATTTCGTTTTAATAAATCCTCAGACCTTTTAAGCCAATTTCTGATGTCCATTTTGTAATTCAAACAGAAATGGCAGTCTACAGAATGCACAATAAACAATAAACAAATCCAGAATAGGCGGCAGAGTGTGACGCTGTGATTGGTCTAAATGGGGACGATTCACAAATCACAACAGACACATCACACATGCATTTATTTGACGTAGCCTGCGATTATTTTTTTTAGTTCTGACATCACATACATCGTAGCATAAAAGTTCACAGTTTATTTATAATTAAAAAAATTAAATATAGGCCTATATATTTTTTAATTTTTATAAATAAGAAAAAACGTGTTTATTGGGGGAGGGCAGGAATGTCAAATGGGAGGCCTGGCCCTCCCTGGCCCTCCCACGGCGCCGGGCATGCTCTCCCCCCTTCACTGGAGAACTGCTCTAAAACAGCTGATCACAACATTCACACTGTGGTCACGAAGTACTCCACTAGCCGTCGATTTATACTGCCACAGAGCAAATTCGTCAAGTTGTAATGACTGATTTGAGAGGTTGTAATAACCAAGTTGCAGTTGTAATGGAAAATATATTTAAAAAATATGTATTTTTCTGCAAGTGAACATTTCATCACTAAGTTCACTTTTTTTCTTCTTCTGTGACTTCAAATTTGGTTCAGTTACGTGGATATTTTATACAAGTGTAAATGTATGCACACAAACTCAGATCTCTTTTCTGCAAGTGCTCACATCAGGTTTTACACGCTCTCGCATTTTGCACCATATCTACCTTCATACGAGGGGAACCAGAAATGGTAAAGAACATGCTACATGCCAAAAATGCTAACAAATGTAACGCATTTTAGGACTCTTTCCTGCATCGCTCACAGTGGCAGCAGGGTGGCCACAGCTATGTGTCCTTGTTCTTTAGTCATCGTCAACCCTCATGATCAAACTTCATTTAAATCTTAGTATTGTTAGACATCAGCTCCCTGTCTCCAGCATCCTCTTTGTGTTTTCTAGCATATTACTCGTAGAATTTCCTTCACAATTTCTTCAAGTTTTTACTACGTAAGATTTATTTTTGCTAAAAATGCTGTGTATGTGCTTCAGTTTGAGGCAGACAGGCGTGCCTTCATCATCACAGTGAACTCCTTCGGGACGGATCTCAGCGGAGCAGACAGGAGTGTGTTGTATCCATCTTGTGGCAAACTTTACCCTGAAGGACTGCAACTGCTGGCCAGGGCAGAGGACCATGAGCAGGTCAAAGCTGTGGCAGACTGCTACCCAGTGAGTCCAAAGTAAACACATTGCCTGCTGTTTTATGACTGCACTAAACAAGGTTAACATGAACCCTAACCTCCCTGCAGGGCTATAAGATCATTTTTGATGACCCTGAGCCAGAATCAGGATGCAAGACTCTGGAAGGCAGATTCTTTGAACAAGAGGTAATATCATTTGAAGGTTCTTCAGACTTTAGTGTCCCATGAGGATGTGCAATCTAGCTGTTGAAGTTTGGGACCAATATATTTGGACCAAGCACAACATTTCACACAACATGTACCTTGAAAGTACTCACAGGAGGATTGTGGCCACATGTGAAAATAACATCACAATGAGTTTACAGCCCTCATTGTGGTAGTAATCATCTTCCGTAGAAGGCAGTTTGTTTACATTATTTTCACTGAGGGTATGTTTGTGAACATTTTGGGATAACTAAAATATCTATCTATCTATTTGTGTTGTAAGTGCCTTTCTGTGTCTGTTAGAACTCTCATTATCTATCTTTTCCCAGGTGAAGCTGAACACACTTGCTTTCCTGCAACAGTTCCACTTTGGAGTATTTTACTCCTACATCAAACTGAAGGAGCAGGAGAGTCGTAACATTGTCTGGATCGCAGAATGTGTCACACAGCGACAGAAGTCCAAGATACACAACTACATACCTATCTTCAAATAAATTAACGGAGCGTGATTGGTCAATTTTGGGGTGTTTTTCTTCTTCAACATTGTGAAGAAGACTTGTGAAAGAAAACATCCAAAATCAACATGTAGGTGTTTATTTGAGTAACTTTGTTTATTTATGTATGTAGATTTCTCCTAAATTCACCAAAATGTAGAATTAGATAATCCCTTATTCGCATATTTAACGAAAACATCAACAGCAAAAAAACGGTAATTCAAAAAAATGTGGATTAATTTAATCAACTGGTGAAGTTTCATTTTGATTTTCTTAATTTGTGTATGTTTACCCTCTTCTCTATTAGTTCTGTCTTTAATAAACAATCGTAAGATAGCATACAACAGGTAATGCACTTTGTCAAAAACATGTGTTGATGTCTTCATAGTCCAAGTTTGCTTGTTAGGATTAGTTACTTTGGGGTAAAATAGTTTTCAGTGTTTGTATTACAGACCACAGAAAATATAAAAAATGAGGCCTTGTGATTAATAATAAACTTGCTGTAGTTAGTATGTTCACATTCACGTTCCTGGCCCAATATCTGGATGTCTAAATAGTGAGGTATAACAATGTGTAAATATACAATTAAGAACAAAATGCAATACACAATATAAGTAATGTAGCACAAACAGTGGTATAAAAGTGTAAATGTGTCAGTTTTAGCAGCTAACAGATATCACCAATCCGCCATGTTCACTCTTCATCAGCGCGTCCGGTCATGCTTTCACTAAATAAAAAAACAGAAACATATCAGGGCAGTTCAGAATCACTGACTTTAGAACATGGTGTGACGAGTCTAACCAGTCACGTCCTTGGTTGTGTATTGGCCTGACTTACAGCAGTGGACAGGGACCTCCAGAGGTATGTAGTTCTGCCGGCAGAGGTGAACAAAAGCAGATGCTAATCTACAGGGTGCTCTCCAGGAGCTCAGTTTACACACCGACCAGAACCGACCGGGATCCACCTGACAACAAAAACACTTTGTAAACATGGAGCTCAGAAACAATCACATACAAGTGATGCTCAATGCAAAGCACTTTTATAAGATTATTGTTGTAGATCAGGGGGATTCAAAGTAAAGGAATGTAGGCCTCTTGCAATGTTTGGACAAAATTGCGCCTTCACCCTGTTTTACTTTTGCTCAATTCCAGGATGCCTTTGAGATTATGATAAGGTTATTCGAACCCTTACGGCCCGTCCACACAGCGGCGTGCGTTGACGCTTGCCGGCGGGCGTGTCTGACACTCGAACAACAACCAATCACATGAATCTCCCGCCCCGGACACACAAGCAGCGGTTTGATTCCCACGTCGCTTCCCACGATGCAGTTCGGCTAAAAGTGACGTTACCCCATTCAAAGTGAATGGGTAGAAGCGCTGGAAGCTTCAACGCACGCCGCTGTGTGGACGGGCCGTTAGACACTCAACAATGTAACACAGACTACACTAAATACATAATAGATGACATGCTAAGACTTTTATCAGTTTGGGATTCTGGGAAAGTATGAAAAACTTCTCTCTGAACTATCACTCAAAAATAAATCACGCACATTTAGGCTATTGCTAGTATAATGACTCATTTGACATTGCTTAAAAACTCCTTCTATGAGTTAGGCAGGTGGTGTAAACGCGTAACAATGGTCAGAAACACATGCAAAAGAAGAAACATCTCAGATCAGATATGCAGCGTTTGTTGAGCGCTTGTTGACAGTTGGCTAGTTTCATAATCCCTGAACGTCAACAAGCGTTCTTGTCCCAGCTGTGTGCGTCACTTTCTAGTGTCCCTGTTTCCATTTTGTTTTTGCAGCTTTTTCATTTATGCAACACTTTGAAGAGTTGTTGGTGAATATTTTGTAAATGCTGCGCATGTGTTATGAAGTTGGTGACAATGTGTTTTTCATTTGCATGTGTTTTAGCATATTTGTGTTTTAACATTTGCATAGTATATGAAGCTGCAGCGCGTTTGTCCTAATGGAAATGTTTTGGGCCGTTGTAGCGCGGTTGCACTTGTCGGCCACCCTAGATTTGAGATTGAAGGCATACTCTTAGGCTTTTTTTCTGTTGAATTTATACTGTGTGGAAAATATAAATAAATAAAATAAGTAAGTAAAATATATATTTTACTAGTAAATGTATTTTGAACTAACTACATGTATGCACAAAACGAGTAAATAAATAAAAAGTTTAAATATCTATACACTATGTTTTTTTCCCTTTCCTTCGCTGAGCCTCCACTGAAACTGCGTGAAGCTCCCTTGGGAGGCTGCTCTCACACTTTGCTTTAGATAAACATGTATATTTGGTTTTTATTACTTCTGGCAGGACTAAGAAGTTAAATGCACTCATTGACACAAGTTCTTTAGCTTCATCTCCCCTATGAGTGGAGTTCAGTACAGATGGATCATGTTTGTTTTGACACATTAACATTGCTCATCATGTCCGGCTAATTATGTTATCTTAGCCATGAATCCATTAGCATCAGTTAGATCTGCCAGGTAGGCGCTGTGCCAGACACATGTTTTTAAATTGTGTAACATCCACATCCATCCTCACAAGACGATGATAAGGCTCTATAATAACATACCGCTGGGTAAGAATGATTCACTGGCACGAGCGTGTTTGCACTCACCACTCTGAAACAGGAGCTCAGCGGGGAATCAGGAGAGGAGAACAACGAGTCACAGCTGGGAGGGCCAGTGGCTGCTTGAGGGAGGTGCTCTGTTACACCTGGAATACAATCCAGATTCATCTGGAAACAGACAAAATAAATACTTTCTTGAAGGGTTGCGTCTATTGTATATAATTGAAGTCCAAACACTGACAGTGTCTCACTTGTCCAACCTGCCAACTATGGAAGAACTCCTCCAAGTTTTCAGCCTGAGAACCATCAAGCAAAGGAAAATCGTTCCCGGCTTCATTGTCATTCGTTCCCAACAGACCAGTGGACACACCTACGTAGAAGAAAACATGTTGTTCCCAATAATGAGGATCAGTAGGATATTTAATCTCAGGACTCATGTCAAATCTTTCCTTTTAGACCTACCATGCAACCATCCATCGAGAGTGAAGCTGCACAGCTCAAGCAACAGGTCACATGACACTGAAGCCCCATTCTGATTGGACACCTGCACAATGTTTGACCCTCTTCTGACAGTTACTCCATTGTCACTGTGAAATGTGCGCGTAACATCGTGGTTACAATTGGCCTTCACCTAGGACACAAACATGTATTTTATTGATTTTTAAAGGCACGTTGAAAGAAATCCGTCTGCTACAGTTTTCATTTTGTTCTCTGAATAAACACAGTCCACTCTTCTAATTCTTTGGAGTCCCCAGCATTAACACGTACCCAGGGCCGGCCCTGACCAATTTTGCGCCCTAGGCAAGATTTTAGCTGGCGCCCCCCCCCACCAACACAGAAAGATATTGACACAAGATGTGTGCAACTGTATTTAGTTTCCTATCCATGTGAACATGATTTAAGTGGGGGGGGGACCTCACCTCCTCTAGGGGGGTCCGGGGGCATGCACCTCTGGGAAGACTTTTTTTTTTTTAATATTGAAGTTAAAAGCATCAATCTGGTGCACTTTGAGAGCAACATTAGGAGATCTATGGATACATCTCACAACACCCATATGAAACAGAACTGTAAGCAGATTTTCTTTTTCTTTATGGATATTTTACAAATCACTCCCCTTTCAAACTGTATGCTTGTTTATTAATAACAACTTTTTTGTACTGTCAGTATTTTATACCTGTTTTTCACCTATTCTCTTATTTTTTATAACTATAATGATCATATAAAGGTGTGCCTTTACCTCACTGAGCTGAGGTTATCAGAGCCTCTCAGTCTTTCAGGAGAGAGCTCTCTAAAGCACTCCCCCCGCGGCCGCTTACACAGTAAATTCCAATGTTAATAAAAGCACACAGAAGCTGTGTACGTTTTTTGGGAGTTTGATTTATTTTAAATGAATACAAATACAAAATTAAAACCTATAATTGCACACTAAAACCATTATTTCAAAAAAAGAACAATTTCACATAAACCTCTGGTTTTTACTGGGACTGGGGCAGTTCAACTTGATTTGGGGGGGGGTGCCATAGTTTATGGGCGCTGTACGCAATATATACGTAGTTCTGTTAGTATAAGATAATAAGATGTACTTTGTTGATCCAAAATCGGGAAATTGTGTTGTTATGAAATTTAAAAAAATATTTTTTTTTAATTTCTAACTTTTTTTTGTTTCGGCGCCCCCTATGGGTTGATGCGCCCTTAGCATTCGCCTATAATGCCTATGCCGAGGGCCGGCCCTGCACGTACCTGTCCATTGTGCTGAATGGTGACGGTGCTGTTATTCATTTCTATGAGAAGGAAGTCTGTATTGCGCAGCAGTGTAAATGAAGGCTCAGCGCTGACGTCTTGAGCAAGGAGCAGTGCGCAGGAGGGGGGGAGCTCATACAGATGACCATCAAATGTCACCACAAACTGATCCGCCACCAACAGAGCTTGGTCTGAAAGAGAAAAACAGAAAGAGAGAGACATCATTAGAATTACAAGATTAAAGGAAATATTTCACCTACAAAATCTCATTTACCCAGTTGTATGCTCACGATCTAAAACACATGCATTTTCATTGAGACCTTACTATTTAAATGTCTCAATGAAGTGGAAGAGGTCATATAATGGAAAACTCAAAGGGACATTGTTTTGGGTAAAGTATTCCTCTAAGTCCTAAAGTTGCAATGCGTTTCTTACTGAAAAATGTGTCTTACGTTTAAACGAGCTGTCCATCATCTTCCTTTTGAGGTGGTAAAGTTCAGCTGTGGGCCTGACAGTGGCGAGGGTCTGCAGGGGTCTCAGGAGCCACTCCTCCAGAAGGATTTCTACCAGACCAGCCTCGGACACCCTGGACCAGGGGAGCAGTGGCAGTGGCACTGACACAACCACTGAACACTCACTGGGGAAAAAAACAAGGCAACTAGGTTAAAAATATCTTACTGGAATAATTTTCTTATTAACTTACATCTTTTTTTAAGATTTCCGAATGTAACAGCAAATACACAACTATGAAGTTTGAGTTTATATACATTTTCACTACAGTGAGGGACACAGCGGGGACACAATTGTATGTATACAAGACATGAAAAAGTGGATTTTGCATAATAAGTGTCCTTTAACTACTTCATGACAGAATATTGGAGATAAAGCCGCACATGAAAATCAGGAAATATGTCAACCCTTAGCTCATCCACCTGTCATTCAGAGGACATTCCAACCTGGTCTTTAAAACCTGTATTTTAGGCAGGTGGTCAGAATATTTTATCATTATTAACTGCTCCCTGTCTTTTGCCACTTTGTACCCCTTCTTGAAGAAACCATGGTTAAAAGTATCTATTTGTTTTACACATTGTAGGCCTATCTCCAAGCTTTTGTTTGTATCCAAGATTTAGGAATACAAATGTCATCACACAGTTGATTTATTTATGTTTAACACAAATCTTACCATTGAAAAAATGTAATTTGATTTTCAAGCTTGACACGACACATGGTTTTGAAATGACTTACTGCTTGTATCTCTGTCATTTGTGGAGCCTCTCGTGATCCTTACTTTTGTGGATGTCCCCAGGGCTCTATACTGGGTCCTCTTGTCACTAACTTGCTATCCCTGGTGCAAACCATGCCAAGTATAGACCTTAAATGATATGCAACTGTATGTCCCTTAGAATCTGACACAACTAATGTTTCCTTTCTGTCTTGGCTCAATGATAATAAGAATAGGACATCCTAAAATGTTGTAATTTCAAAAAAGAGTCCCGCAACCTGGTAGTTATTTTCAACTCAAGTCCTTATTTTCTTCTGCAGAGTAAGGAAAGGCCTTCATGCTTTTATCTCCTCCAGAGTTAACTACCACAGTGCTTTGTATTGTGCTTTCAGCAGGCAACACATCTAAGAATACTAGGCAGAGAAACTCAATAACCTCTATCTCTTCTTAAATCTCACTTTTATCTTTTAAACCTTTTCTTAAAGACAAAATATTTAATTTCACATTTTTAATATAGTTTTATATCTTTCTTTCATTATAATTAAAACTCAAGAAAGAATATGTCCCTCCACTGACCTCTGTTCCTAACTGAATGAAAGGAATGTTTAAATAAAAAATGGGTTTCATGGAGCTTTTCTATATGTTTGTGTGAGACATGTGCAGTACCTGGGGGAGAATTTGTAGACAGAGGTCAGGCGTTTCCTGACCCCAGACAGAGCCATCGCCAGCCTGGTCTCCACCCAGTGGTAGGCATGCTTTCCTGCCTGGTTCGCAAAACACCATCAGTCATCGTTCCATTTTACAAGTTTATCATCATATGACAGGGCAGGGGGCAGCGGATATGGCTTGGGTAAATGTCCAATTGGCTTCTTGTTGTCACGGTAACCAGGGCTATGCTTAGTTCAAGGTTGTTCTACACAAATATGTGTGTGTGTGTGTGTGTGTGTGTGTGTGTGTGTGAGCGTGCGTGCGTGCGTGTGTGTGTGTGTGTGTGCGTGCGTAAACTAAAGTAAAGTCAAATTAACATTCTTCTACTTTATATTTACCAATCTTTTATTACATAACTTGAGAGGATTTCACATCACTACAAATAGATTATGATGGTAAAAGTATCCCAGTTTATGCAGGTTTTAACAAAACCAGGTCAAGAGCTCTTTCAGGTTTTTGAAACTTGGATATTTAGATGCAGACAACATAAACAAGTTACCCTACTGCAGTGGTTCTCAAAGTGGGGGTCAGAGGCATGACCAGGGGGGGAAATGGTTATTAAAAAAAAAAAAAATCATATTTTGAAAAATTATTGATTGAAAATAATATGATGCAGTACAGTACTATTACGTCTGGGTCTCTGCGTTTCATTAAAGCTCGGCTCTGTGTGTGTGTGGAACGAGCCATTTTGTGTGCGTGCACGAGCGAGAGAGAGAGAGAGAGAGAGCGCACGCACCGGTACCGAAGATCGTAGTTGTTAGCTTCTGGTGCTAGCGAGCTACGCTAACGGATATACTGTAAGGAGATTTTTCAACAACAAAGTGGAGGAGAGTCCTCTCCTTGTCAGACTGAGAGACTCAGTGAGCTAAAGGACTCTCTCAGTGTTATCTCAGTGGGTCTCAAACGTTTTGGTCACCATTAATGTAAACAATTATTTCCGAGGCACACATTTATATGATCATTATAGTTATAAAAAAATAAGAGAATAAATGAAAAACAGGTATGAAATACTATATGACAGTAAAAAAAGAATAAAGTTTAAAAGGGGAGTGATTTGTAAAATATCCATAAAGAAAAAGTAAATCTGTTTACAGTTCTGTTTCAAATGGGTGTTGAGAGATGTATCCATAGATCTCTTCATTTTGCTCTCAAAGTTCACCAGATTGATGCTTTTAACTTCAATATTTAAAAATCTTCCCGGGGGAGCTTGCCCCCGGACCCCCCTATGTGAGGTCCACACACCACCTATAAAAATAGCACGTTACCCCTGCTTACACCTATATGCTGTGAACTGATTATCGAGCCTTCATTGTAACAGTCGCGGGTACGTTGTGTATATGCGTGGGGAGTGTTGCAGTAGAACATTCCACTGTAGCGCCCGGTACATTAATGGGAAACTCTAAATGTTTGAGCACCCTCTATGAAACGTCAAGCTACCCCACAGCACCCCAAAATAAATCTCTGGCGCCGCCACTGAGCCTGATTATTTGTGTTGGGGGGGCCCGACTTTTTTTTTCCTCCAAAGGGGAGGCCTGACAGAAAACGTTTGAGAACCACTGCCCTACTGTAACCCACAACCTAACTCAGATTATAGTTCTTAAATATCAACACATTATTTTAGTCAGCGAAATAGAATTTACCAGGGCTGTCAATGTTAACGAGTTGTTCAAATATCTTCTGTAATTCCAGCATAGATGTTTACTATGAATCGCATGGCAGTGCAAAGGCAAACTAAACGGAGAAGTCGGAACGAGCTATATGTATCTGCAGACTGGAGACCACTGGACATCAGTGAGCAATGGAACACCTCATCCATCACAAATGGCAACTGCACTTGTTGGCTTTAGATGTGGTTAGTACAGAGGTAAGGCGCTTTGCTGAACCATGCTCCTGTAGTTGCACAGGAGTGGGAGAAAGCAGACAGTCTCCACTGTAGGACCGACAGATAGAGCCCGCAGTATGATAGTGGCAGAGATAACATGCCATGCATGTGTAGCGCACATTATATGAGTGGTATCACAGCGGCTCTCTGTGACATCAGCTTTGTCGATGCTTTAGCTGTCAGACTTCATGCCATAAATTCAGATATCATGTTATAATAAAGTAAAAAACCCTATGATTTCTATTAGCAGTTTGTCATACATTTCTTAATTACACACCACACGTGTTTTCCCCCCCCCCAAATACGAGTAAACACTAGTTTGAACTATATTATTTTATTTAAGTGTTTTAATCGTTGACAGCACTAGAATTTGCTAATCTTACTATAACATTTGATGCTAGGAAAAAAAGATTTCTCACCACATCCAGGGCGGCGCTGAGCGTGGTGACCCCAGCCTGAGCCAGGGGCCTCAGCTGAGGGTTCCCAATCAGCACAGGGAGGACATGCATCAGCCCGTCAGTCCACAGAGAAACAGCCTCCCTCCACAGGGCCTCCACCCTCTGGCCCTTCACATCTTGGTACACACCTGCCAGAGTGGCCAGGGGCCCTGAGAATAGAGCAACATGCATTAAGATGAGAGCAGCAGATAAACAGTATTATCACATTCAAATAACTCAAATGGAAAGTAGGGGTAAAGTATCCTGACAAAAGAAACATTGTGAAAAGATGCTTCTCATGCGTCATATAATGACGCAAAGGAAAAGATCATTAGTTTGTGATTTCATGAAGAAATTCGATGTCTGGCTTTGAGGAAAGGCAGGGACTGACTGCACTCACTCAAAAAGTCAAATGTAACTCCGCTGACCATATCAGTGTAGCACTTATTAGCCCGTGGACCTGTCTGTCCTAGAAGCAGGCTTAGACCTACTTTACACTTTATACAGCACCGTACACATCACAGAGCAATACACGTGAACACCAGTACACACTCCTATCCAGTGAGGCCAGTTGTTCAAAGGGAAGATTGGAAGTTTTGAAGTGGGGTTGTGTCACGGAGTTGATCTCGGCCTCCGTTACGGGTCGTTTAGTTTTTTGTTGTTGAGAAGTGTTCCCTCCCCCCATGTCTGTCGTTGATTGTGTGCCCTGTGTTGTCTCCTCCCCTCTCACCTGTGTCCTGTTGGGTTGGACATTTAGGCTCTGGGGTTTTGCTGTTAGAGAGGCAGGTAGTGAGATCCTTGTGGCTGCAGGCTGTGCTCAAGGGAACAACAGCAGGAGTAAGGCTGTGTGTGTGTCATTGTGTTCATGCTGTAATACATTCCCACACCGGGTTTCTATTTTGGACGTTCTGCCTCTGCCTCCTTGCTTGGTCGGGCCGCTCAATTGTCAGCCTCACAGGTTGTATTAGGAACTTATCTTTAGAAAGTGTGCACTGTATTTAGAATATTTTTACCAATTGTGAATGCTCTCCTCAAAGCCATTGGATTACTTTGAAACAAATTGGAAGGTTGGTACAAATCCGAGCCTCCACAAGTTGACTGTCACATGTTGACTGTCGATATGTCCTTGGGCAAGATCCATACACTTAACCCAAAGTTGCTCAGGATGTCAAGGTAAGTCCGAGGGAATGTTTGAGAGATTGTATGAATAATCTGCATGAGCAAGTGGCACCTTGTGCGGCAGCCTCTGCCTGAATGTGTGCAAATCGGGAATGCTCACCTATATGTAAAAGTGCTTTGAGAGGTCACACATACGGTGGCCGACAGGGGCAAATGCACTACAACGGTCCAACACATTTCCATAAGGAGAAACGCACTGCAGTTTCAAAAACACTGCAAATGAAAAAACACGAATGAGCCAAAACACATGCAAATAAAGAAACATCTTCACCTACTTAAAAACACATGCGCAGTGTTAACTCAAAGCGCTGCTTCAACAAAAACTCTGCAAATAAATAACCGCTGCAAGAAGCTAAAAACACAACGAAAATCAGGGGACACTAAAAGGTGATGCACACACTGGCCAACTGTCACTGGCCGTTTCTCAATCGTGAGGATGCTTGCTTGGTAGCACATGTCTTCCTGGCATTCGGAAAACGAAGAGTGGAACATGCTTGCAAGTGTGCAGGTGTGCGTCATATGAGAGGCCCCACCTTACATTTTCCGCCACAGATTTGGGGAAATTGGTCCGTGCGCAAAGCATTGTGGGGATTTGAAGGACGCGAAGTCTACCCATGTGCAGCCTCGAAATTACTATTTGTTTACGATAGCTATAAATTCTAGGACATGCCTTTTAGTTTAGGTTAGCCCTTCAACACATGAGGTGGTGAGTATGTGGCTAGATACAGTCTATATTAATTACCGGTTTTAGAGGCCTTATTGTTGAGCTCTGTGAAGTTGGGTGTGGGTGATTAATTATACAGGCGGGGATGTTGGCTATGGGTATGTGAACAAAAGTAAAGATGCAAGAGTAACTCCATGTTAAGGAGGCCCTATTATGCTTTTGAGGATGTTCCCTTTCCTGTACTGTGTTTTTTTTGTGAATGTAAAATGTAAAGGCTAAAATCCCTGTGTTCCCTCTAGACCAGTGCTTCTCAAAGTGTGGTCCGCGGACCACTGGTGGTCCGTGAGCGCCCCTAGTGGTCCGTGAGTATATTGGTAACATTTCACATTTGAAATACATTTATTTATTGAAGTTTTCCGCACTCTCGCGGGAATATCTCCGCAATGGAGCGAGCTTAAGTTTCACTTTCGATTGCATGATATAGCCCAGATAAACACCTTCATCACACATGTTGCCACTTGTTTGTACCATTTTCAGGCGATTTGTAAAAAACGATGTTTTTTGGATATTTGTGGAGTTAGGTCGTCCGCGAGTGTTTTGGTATTGGTTAAGTGGTCCTTGGTATGAAAAAGTTTGAGAAACTCTGCTCTAGACTGAGTCCCCAAGCTAAGCTCCATTGGACTCCTTTATTATGAGGACATCCCTATGTAACACTTGCTTATATTGGCTAGCACTTCAACACATTGTATTTGATAGGCTAAGGGATACCAATCAGGGCAGACTGGGCTCTGGTTTCAGACAGAGGGTGAAAAGAGGTGCTGCAGCACAGGCAGTATGAGAAAAATAAAGAGCTTTTTGAACATTAAAGCATGGAGACATGTGAGAGTAGAGGCACAAAATATAAAGATGAACCTGAATTTAGCCGAATATGTCCTCTTTAAAGCGTTATTTTCAAGTGAAAGAACCACAATGTTTTTGTTAAGGAAAAGTAAAGTATTGGCCAAACCAAAGCAGCACGAGAGCATCCTATCTCTTTTATTTGCTCTCTTAATCTTTCTCAATTTCCTTTTCCTTTTCAGTGACACAAAATGCACAACCCCATGGAGGCAATGTCTGCCATGTGACCCCTGTGGACTCACTCCTCAGTTCCTGTTGTCCCAGCAGAGAGGCGTGCTGCAGCAGGCTGAGGAGGCGCGGCAGGCTGTCGGTCAAGATGCGGCGCAGGTGGCTGTGCTGCCACAGAGCAGGCAGACCCCCCTGTCTGTGCTGCAGCAGAGCCTGAGCATGCTGGGAAACATGAAGCGGAAAGGCACTCAGCTCCTGAAGCAACTCGCTGTCCTTGGACTGTAGAGAGAAGGTTGCCAAGTTCAAAACATTTAAATGCATTTGTTGACGTAACTTATCCTGCAGTCATTTGTCTACCTGCCGTCTGAATTCCACGAGGAGATGCTGTAACATCTTGACTCTTTGTAGCAGCTTGGTCTGTATGTGAGTGCTTAGATATTGAATCTGTGCCTGTGAAAACAAAAACATATTGAACAGATTCTGAATGATTTGAACTTATTATTCTCTTCACGGATCAACTCTATGGAATAATAGAATGATTACATTTAATGGGGAATTGTTACGAGGAAAGCATTTTCTTTGTTTATGATCTGTCCGATTACACTGGTCACTTTATTTCTTGCACAATTTGAAAATACAGACATAACAGATACAAAAGTATACATTGCAGGAAGAGGCAGAAAACCAAATGGTCTTATTTGAAGCCTCCACCTATGAAGGTAGATATGGTGCAAAATTCGAGAGCGTGTAAAACCTGATGTGAGCACTTGCAGAAAAAAAATCTGAGCTTGTGTGCATACATTTACACTTGTATAAAATATCCATGTAACTGTGAACCAAATGTACACTTGTATAAAATATCCACGTAACTGTGAACCAAATGTACACTTGTATAAAATATCCACGTAACTGTGAACCAAATTTGAAGTTACAGAAGAAAAAAAAAGTAGAAATGTTCACTTGCAGAAAAATACATATTTTTTAAATATATTTTCCATTACAACTGCAACTTGGTTATTACAAACTCTCAAATCAGTCATTACAACTTGACGAATCTGCTCTGGGCAGTATAAATCGAGGAATCTGCGGTCTTGACTTTTGCTACACTTCTTGCGATAAATGTGTCGCAAAAGTAATTTTCACCTGTAGATGTGGGGGGAGGGAGGGGGGTTGGAGCGAAGGGGCGGAGCTATCAGAACGACGAGGCTCGGGTCAATCGCACAGTCACAGCTAGTGATGGCAAAATGAAGCTTTGAATGAAGCATCGAACCACTTGGACAATTGTGTCGGAAATAGGTTCATTTCTCGAAGCTTCAGTTACAGCGACCTCTCCTGGCGAAGTGCAAGGCTGCAGTGGGTTTTACGTATCTTTGCCTTGAAAAATATTCGATGCACACACACACTAAGACTAAATATCATGTTCTATTTGCAATTAAAGATTGATAATTGTGTGTATTGGGTTATTGAGAAGAGACTAGAGAGTGTTGGACTTTTTTTGGGAGGAGAGGGCCTTTTATCAGTTATTAAAGTTGAAAAGCAATGATTAAAATTAGGGCTGTCAAACGATTACAATTTTTAATCAGATTAATCACAGCTTAAAAATTAATTAATCATGATTAATCACCATTCGAACTATGTCCAAAATATGCCATTTATTTATGTATATTGTTGTGGGAATGGAAAGATAAATGAAAGAAGGCGGATATATCTATTTAACATACAGTATCTATGTTTATTATAACATTGTTCTGCGTGTCAAAATGAAAGACAACCCACACACCTATCAATCATCAAACCGTGGGGTCTTAATTCATTACGTGTTGATTTCTATCAACGGGGGAGTACTTCAGGAAAGTCGACAGAGGGGGGAGGGGGGGGGGGGGGGGGGGGGGCTAGTGGAGTACTTCGTGACCACAGAGTGTGAACGTTGTGATCAGCTGTTTTAGCGCAGTTCTCCAGTGGTGGGGTGGGGTGTTAGAGTCTCCCTCCACAGCCGGTTGGCGTAGTTTTGGCACAATTCCGTTGTACAGACCGACGTTAACAGCAGGCAGCCCTGTCTGTGCACACGGAGACCGACTCTGTCGTCCAGTGATCTAACCGCCTTCTGGAAAAGCTTCACAAGTACGTCGGTACGCAAATGCGCGTTGTGACACAAGTGACGGTACGCATTTCAGAGTACATAACCTGCGTACCAGTTATGTGCACCCCTGTACTACAGCACAAGTATTCTCCGTCGGGACTTCCTGCAACAACACCACGCCGTTATCAAAGATGTTCTATTGAGAAGACGATCACTACGTGACAAAAGTTTTCAAAACCGTGGCTACTGAAATCAATCTGACTAACTGCTGCCTGTGCAATTTACTCCGCGCGAGTTGGCAGACTTTATTTTGCTTACTTTAACATCATTTTTCATGGTGGGGCTAAGCCATTTCTTGGTATGGGTGTAGCCTACCCCAGCCATACCCTGGCGCTGCCACTGGTGGCACGTATGGGGCGGGCCATTCTGCACATGCGTTAAATGCGTTAAATATTTTAACGCAATTAATTCATAAAATTAATTACCGCCGTTAACGCGATAATTTTGACAGCACTAATTAAAATACATCCATTCCGGGCTTTGAACCAGCTGCGCGGAGGACATCGCCACATTCGGCCGCCGGCTCTACCCACTGGGCTATCTATTCCTTGAAATATTGAACTGTTTTTATATTACTGATAATTGTCTTTTTGTTCACAACTTCTACACATTTCGAAGTGTTTCCTGAGCCAGAACGACCTATCTTTATTCCTGGGTTGCTCTATAATGATACAATTCAAATGCAATACCAACAACAACTCAACAGCAACAACGCAAATTACGACAACAATCCACACATTGCGCATTGTTTAGAGCGGTCATAAAGTGTTGAAGCGCTCAAATTCGAAACTGTTTCAACCTGTCACCTGTCAGAATCGCAAACCAGTCAAGTGATTCATTCAGGAAATGAAGCAGTTGCTGCTTCGGACGTCACATGTCACGTGATTTGATGCAGTTGCTGCTTCGGACGTCATATGTCACGTGATTTGAAGCAAGCTTCGAAGCACACCTTCTATGGAATAGGAAGTCCAGGGTTGAAGCTCCGTTCGAAGCTTCAGTGTCAAACTGCCATCAGTAGTCACAGCCACAATCAGGTCGAACCGGATGACTGCGGGGCTAACGCTTCGTGTCGCTACCAGTCCGCTGACATGGCGCGTCAATCAACGGTAAGTTTTGCCTATTACTTGCACAGTATTACTTTGAATATTATTATTGTGATTGAGGATTAAATCCACTTTGAAGACCACCGTTTTATATCGTGCAGTTTAGCGGCAAAATAACGTCAGTCAGCCAGCTAACGCTAGCTTTGTTGAGTTTATGCTAGCTAAACAAGTAGTGGTTGTAGTCTACAGCAGTAATTAATATATTATAGCCTACTGCTTTGGCACTAACGGTTGATAACCGTTTATGAAAATAAAACCAATTGAACTGTACTGAAATAATGACAAGTTTTATAATTGTCTTGGGCTCCTGCTGTGTTTTTAAAGCCTTTGGAAATTATCCATGCTATTTTCTATTTAGAACGAAGACTTCAGAATCTTAAAATCCCTTAACGTTTGTATGCAATTGTGCTAAATTCAACTCTGGAATCAAGCAAATATTAATATGTTTGCATGGCATTAGTTATTTATATTTTGCCATCACTGAACTATACGTGTAATACATTTAAGTCAAGCTAAGGTACATGTGATGGTAGCTAGTTAGTACGCTTACCTGTGAGGCCTCCTCCAAACAGCATAATAACCAAACTGTATCATTAAAACTAAGTGTACCAGTTCTAGATCCTTGACTTTAGACAAACAATTCAAAAGACAACATGTATTTAAAGACCAATCTTTATTTGAAGGTGCCTCTTAACCTGAGATATTAGTTATACAGTAATAGTATTGACAATCTAAAAAAACTGAGCAACTCAACAGTCAACTTTATATTTCTTATTGTCCAAAGCATTTATTATTTTCATTTTTCCCCTCTCATATTCAGTGTGGACGGATTGAGACAGTGTGGTGTCCAGAGAGCAGCAGAGACTTCAGGGAGAAACCTCCGTGTGATGGACGTCCAGTCTGTTGGTTTGGAGAGGACTGAGGGTCTTTCCTCAGCGAGGAGGACCAGGCCTGATGGAGGAGCCGATGCTGGGCATAGCTGATACCAACTGCACAGGCCTAGTCTGTCACTTTATTTGACTAAATGTGTTTACTTATACATTTAATAGGTTTACACCTTCTGTCCATATGTGCTTTTTATTTAAAACATGTTTGATTAGCTTTTGGTTCACATTTCAATAAATTGTATTTGTATTCCTTTCGTCCATTATTCTTACTGAAAATGTTAGATTCCACATTCACATCTGACTGAAGATTGGCCCCATTTATTTGTGACGTTGCAAACTCTGCGGTACAAGGCACAAGTGATGTGAAGCTCATAAAGTCAATCAGCTGATGGAGTGTAGATGTGGAAATAGGTGCATTCGATCAGCTGACTATGTTTTTCGCCACACTTTATAAGCCTGACAATAACCACCCCTTCTCTGAGGTGCAGGCAGCGTCACAAACAAATGATGGTCCTGGTGGACTACAAAAATGTTCGGTGTGCAGATCTTTGTTTTCACAATAAAAGTAGTTTCTTAGTGAATGTCCTGTACTGGTCTTAAAATCTCATAACATCAGCTTTTAATGTTCCTCTTGGATGTTCTTCTTGACCCTCAGAGAAGGAGAAGATATCGTGTCTTTCAGGCATGTCCTATCCTAACAAATATTACAGGAAACATAAAACATTATTGCAGAACAAGTGTGTTATTTATGAAAGAGTTGTGTTTGTGTGTTATGGGGCTGTTGATATAATTATTTTTTAATTGTAATCAGATTATGAATGAACAGCATCATCAACATTGATAATATGTTATTATCAAAATAATATTTAACTGTTATCAAAACGTAGTGCAACTGTAGAAGGGGATAAATGAAAAAAAAAAAAAAATTGCTTTGGACAATAAGAAATATAAAGTTGACTGTTGAGTTGCTCAGTTTTTTTAGATTGTCAATACTATTACTGTATAACTAATATCTCAGGTTAAGAGGCACCTTCAAATAAAGATTGTTCTTTATATACATGTTGTCTTTTGAATTGTTTGTCTAAAGTCAAGGATCTAGAACTGGTACTTAGTTTTAATGATAGTCTGGTTATCATGCTGTTTGGAGGAGGCCTCACAGGTAAGCGTACTAACTAGCTACCATCACATGTACCTTAGCTTGACTTAAATGTATTAAACGTATAGTTCAGTGATGGTAAAATATAAATAACTAATGCCATGCAAACATATTAATATTTGCTTGATTCCAGAGTTGAATTTAGCACAATTGCATACAAACGTTAAGGGATTTTAAGATTCTGAAGTCTTCGTTCTAAATAGAAAATAGCATGGATAATTTCCAAAGGCTTTAAAAACACAGCAGGAGCCCAAGACAATTATAAAGCTTGTCATTATTTTAGTACAGTTCAATTGGTTTTATTTTCATGAACGGTTATCAACCATTAGTGCCAAAGCAGTAGGCAATATATGAATTACTGCTGTAGACTACAACCACTAGCCTACTTGTTTAGCTAGCATAAACTCAACAAAGCTAGCGTTAGCTGGCTGACTGACGTTATTTTGCTGCTAAACTGCACGATATAAAATGGTGGTCTTCAAAGCGGATTTAATCCTCAATCACAATAATAATATTCAAAGTAATACTGGGCAAGTAATGGGCAAAACTTACCGTTGATTGATGCGCCATGTCAGCAGACTGGTAGTGACACGAACCGCAGTCATCCGGTTCGACCTGACTGTGGCTGTGACTGTGTGACTGACCCGAGCCTCGTCGTTCTGATAGCTCCGCCCCTTCGCTCCAATCCCCCCACATATACAGGTGAAAATTACTTTTGCGACACATTTATCGCAAGAAGTGTAGCAAAAGTCAAGACCGCAGATTCGTCGATTTATACTGCCACAAGCAGATTCGTCAAGTTGTAATGACTGATTTGAGAGGTTGTAATAACCAAGTTGCAGTTGTAATGGAAAATATATTTCAAAAATATGTATTTTTCTGCAAGTGAACATTTCATCACTAAGTTCATTTTTTTTCTACAAGCTACAAAACTTTTTTTTTTCTTCTTTGACTTCAAATTTGGTTCACAGTTACGTGGATATTTTTTACAAGTGTAAATTTGGTTCACATTTACGTGGATATTTTATACAAGTGTACATTTGGTTCACAGTTACTTGGATATTTTATACAAGTGTAAATGTATGCACACAAGCTCAGATTTTTTTTCTGCAAGTGCTCACATCAGGTTTTACACGCTCTCGCATTTTGCACCATATCTACCTTCATACCATCTAAATAAAGTTAACATTCACCATGTTATACAGAAAACAAGGTTAATATACAAACCAATAATAAGAATTCACAGTGACGGCATCACTACCTTTTTAGGTATCATTTAAATTATAGTAATATTAATAAAGTGATTTCTGTGTCGCTGATTCAGTTAATCAAGAATATTTGTATGTTTTCCATTGACAGAACAAATTGCCAAATTGGTGATTAATAATTAAATAATACAACATTTAATTACTTATGTATTTGTGCTGTGGTTTGAACGGGCTGTTTGAAGTGCCAGATATGTAAACCATTATGAGTAAAGCACATTCTGGAATCATGATAATGGTTTATTTTCCACAAAGTAAAAGAAAATGTTATTTAAAATAATGAATAACGTTCAATGGGTTGCAGAGTTTCTTAGATATTGTTGAAATTATAATTATACTAATAACGTTTGTAAAGCGGGGAACGAAACTTTCGAAAAAAATGTTATGCCCAGCCTCAAATATTTTTTTCTGTTAAATAATAAAAATGTGATATAATACAAGATAAATGACAACCAGACTTTTCACCAATAACTTCAAATATTTGTATTGACTTTTTAAAAATATCTCTATTTCTGACATGGTTAATTTGATAATTACTTTTTTTACAATTACATATCTACTGTCAACCCAGTCTCACGGCATTTTGTGTTATAGTCACCAAATTAATCTATTGATTCGTGTCACACAGAACGATTTTAAAAGCAATGTAAATAATAACAAATTAGAAGGAAAAACAGATAAAAAAAATACAGATTTCAGTATTCTGACACAGAACGATTTTAAAAGCAAGTATTTCTATTGGTAGTATGTTTCGTGCCTGCACCAAATAATAACAAATTAGAAGGAAAAAAAGATTTTTTAAAAATACAGATTTCAGTATTCTGAGGCTCTGAGCCCCATTTATTTTCCTCGCGGACGACAAAAAAAGTCCGACATTATACAATTTAAAATAAAAACAATAATGGTGGCTTGATATTGAGTAAGAAAATGTTTTTATGAACCACACAGCTTCCGGTCTTCCAAGACCCGACCGGACAAAAACACGTGGTGCAGGCACGAAACACACTACCAATAGAAATACATTGCTTTTAAAATCGTGTATGACACGAAAAAAATTGGAAAATCGTGTTGGTGAACACGAATCAATAGATTAAATTAATTTTGTGACTATTACACGAAATGCCGTGAGACTGGATTGCAACTGTACTTCTTTTTCCTTTTCTTTTATACAAAGTAATTAGAAAATACTGCTTATTTTTATTTGAATATAAAATCCCCCACACTTAAGTGTTCTATGTTTCTTCTATCATTAATTGGTTTATACAGCATGTCTGTATTCTCTATGAGTGTTTGTAGGCTTGTTAATGAGTATTAGTATTTTAAAAAGTGCCATGCTTTATGGTAATATTAATGTATCTGCTGTTGTTGTCTTGGTGATACCTCCACTGCTGTCAGACTTTCCAAACAGCCTCCTGCTCTCAGCCTCAGCCTCTGATTGGCTGCTCCCAAACACACACTGCCCAAAGTCTCAGGGTCTGTGCTGCTGCTGTCTCGTTTCTGCACATCCAGCGTCACACTGCCATTTGTTCCCACACATGCCACAACTGTGATGTCCTCGCTCACACCTGGACATAAATTCAAATTCAAATATAAATAATCCTAGATTCAACTTCTTTTTTCTTAAGAAATTCATTTTTTACAGAGCAAACGCAATACAAATGAAATACAGTTAAAACGATGATACCTAAACAAATCTGTAAGAAGAACTCAAAAATGATGATGGGATATATTTAGCAGGAAACGGATATATAGTCAACATCTAACCAAAGGTAATTTCTAATATTTTGTGTTTACCCATTGTCCCCAACACAAAAATAGGAATTATCATGGTTATTTTTTCCATTCCATATATTTCATGTATAAGTTCTTTCCATTTAATGTTTTTAAGGTAATCATCTTTTGATTATTTCCTTAGAATGTGTTTAGTGGCTACTCTGACTAGGCTGAAGTAAATATTCTTCTTGATTTCTTCTGTTTTTTTTTGCAGAAGTTGTGGGTTTTTAGAGCAATATCAAAATCCATATTTATTTTTCAGATGTATTCACCGTTCATATAACCCGCTGTGCTCTGCAGACATGGTCCCTCTGCCGTCCCGTTAAGCCAGATCTTCTCTCTGTCGTCCAGTCTGGCCTGCACCTGGAGACCGGACCCCCGGGGCCCAGACAGGACACTGCCCCCCACCTCCACACTCCAGTTGCCAATCCTAGACTGTGAAGTGTACAACACACACATTGTTGTACTTGTGTATTCATAAGAACCCACAAAGATATACACAAATCTAAAATACAGCATGCATGTGTTTTAGACTTACTGTAACTTCCTTGAGTATTGCATGGCAATTAGGGAAGACTCACAAAAGTTTGACAAACAACCTCCGATAATGCCACAAATGGTAATCTTCACACACATTTTATTTTTTTAAACAAACTAAATAATTTGTAATTTTGAGCTTAAAGTGCACCTATCATGCTATTTTAAAAAAGGCATATATTATGGGTCTCAGATATATAAAAAATATATAAAAACATGTCTATGATGTGTTTTACTAAATACAAACAGATCATGCATTTTAGACATCCCTCATATCCCTCTATTCCAGTCCTGTTAGAGAAACGCGGATGGTGGGTCCTTAGGTTAAAAAAAAAAAAAAAAGAGGCGGAGCTAATGCCTGATCAGAATTCTACCGGAGATAAAGTTAAATTCTGCCGTGATTAAACGCCATCCTGTTCTAAACCACATCAAGGATTATTTCTGAAACAATATGGATCTCAAATGCTTTTTCTCTTGTGGGTGTATCACAAGGTGAGTTCCTTTTTTTATTTCCTGCTTTTAAAACACATGTGCTCTCCAGTACAGGTTAGCTCTGAGTGTTAGCGAGGCTTGCTAATGTAAACAAAGACGAGATTACGTCCAAAACACGTCAGGCATTGTTTCTGATAGCAACTTTCTGTTGAGTTCACCATCCGAAATTACGTCATATAGGCAGCAAATCTGTATCCGCTCGTTGTAAACCCGTTTTTTAAAGATTTGGGTACGGAGGAAAAGAGAAAGGGTTTTATTTTCTGACGCTGCGTGAGTTCCCCGACACACTGGGGACACATATTTATGTAGAAAAGACATCAAAAAGTGCATTTTGCATGATAGGTCCGCTTTAAGAGGTGCTTCAGTTGGGTTTTAGCATAGTCTAAGCCAGGGGTGGCCAACCAGTCAGAGGTTTAGAGCCACATGTTTTCTCTGTTACTGCAAAGAGCCACATCAAACAAACAGTCACTGATACCGGTTGTTTCAGTTTTTTGTTTTCTGGAGACAAGATTTCAACCACGTCACTGATGCATTTTTGTGGCATTGGGAAATATATTTTTTAAATCCTCTGGAGCAGAGAGAGGAGCTGTGGATTATTGTTATTGATTAATGCATCAGTGTTTCTTAGGGTCAAACACACTAAACTCACAACTTAAAATGAAAGCGTTTAGTTTATTTAATAAAAGAGCAAATGTTCAATGTGAAAAGTGATAGTAGTTATAGATTATTTGCAATTTGGTGCTATATATTTATTTAAAAAAAAATGATATATAGTATCAACACCTTGGCGCGGGGCTTTGTTGGCGGGGCGCAGCGCCCCTCCAAGTCAATGGTAGGGGAAACACTGGATGTTTAATCAACGATTCCCCACCCCCCCAACTCAAATTGGTTCACTGCATCGCAGGTATTATTGTGATTGGCTCTTGGGCCACATCAAAATTAGACGCGCTGTCATTCTCTCATACTGTCACCTGACACCACACATACACACCGGGAGCCAGGACGAAAGTAACACGGGACGAAAGTAACACGGGACGAAAGTAACGGAGCGATTTGATCCGAGCCCAAACAACTTTGACCGGCCAAATTACGTCAGAATGATCAGCATTCAGTACTTAACAGACCTACTAAATATCAGGGTTAACTGTCAGGAGTAGTGTTGTCACGATACCAACATTTTGGTTTAGATACCGATACCAAGTCAAGAATTGCGATTCCGATTCTTTTTCGATACTTTTCTTAAAAAAAAAAGGGAAACAGTCTTAAATGTAATTATTGTGCTTTATTTCACACCCGAACACAAACTTTTAAAAATGAGAACAATAAATAAAATAAATGACAAGAATTCGTGTTAAATAAAATTAATCCATTTCTCACAGACAGGCCTCGTGGTGTCCGTGGGCTTGCCCTCACTGTCAGAGATATAGTTAAAATACTTTTCGCTTCTGGCGTCTTTTTTGTCAACAAGCCGAGGCGCAGCGGCAGTTGCACTCCCACTTGCAGCCATTCTTCTCGTTTTCTCACATGCTCTGGCAGCTCGCGCGTGCACGAGAGAGGGGAGGCACTTGAGCGTGCTTGAGAGGGGAGGGACTGCAGGCACGCTGCAGTGCAGGGAGTGGAAGCAGAGCGCTGAACACACACGGCTCTTATTAAAACGACGCTTTCTCACCGGAGTACTTTCCTCCATCATTCCTAAAGTACCGATACTAATGAAACGGAGGAATCGTAACGTTTTTAACGGCAGGGTATCGCGATACCTTTCAAGTATCGGTACACCGTGCAACACTAGTCAGGAGTCAGTGTCTCTCCCCCAAACTCACACATATACAATTCGATATGAACTGAAGAGCCGCATGAAACTAGGCAAAGAGCCGCATGCGGCTCGAGAGCCGCGGGTTGGCCACCCCTGGTCTAAGCTAATCAACCGTAGCATAAATGGAAATTTTGACTTTTACGAGCAACTTATCCACAATTAGCTACATTTGATGACGGTCAAATTATTTTATGAACGCTTTATTCAATGTCACCAGACTTAATTTTACTCCAAAGTAATTTTACCTTGCAAAATACAGGTTAGCTAGTCTACCATTGACACAATTGATTGTTTAGCTTGTGTTAATGGGTGACTTTAGGGTTTAAAAGGGTTAGTTCAGTTTCATCATAGTCATACAATAATACAATAGATCAAGGCAGCAATAAACCGGCAACCCAAGTTCTGCTAGGTAAAATACTGCTTTTTAATGGAGCAAAAAAGGTTTAGCATAGCTAACAGCTTCAGTTCTTTGTTGGAAAAGGATATCTCACTTCAGGTTAAAGCTTGGGAAAATATTATTTTAATACTCTTGATGGTGAGTGGTATCAACCATCTGGTCAATTATGTAAATGTCAATAATAGAGGTTTAAAAGAGAAAGTTGTACTGTTATGTACTATCACAAATAAATGCTAAAGCCTTGGCCTAATCCAGATCATGTTATTATGAACCTTTTAAGAAGTGAGATTCAACTCTTTACTTTCCACATGTCCTTACGCTGTATACTGTAAACTTGGTCCTCACTAAGACACCAAAACAAATGTACAGATGTACTGCTTTTCTGTTTTATATGTATATAATATAAGACGTTGGGAGTTTTACAAAAAAAGACAATAACAAGATATCACCATGGTATTTTAGAAACTGGGATGGACATTTCTGACTATATTCTGACATTTTATCAAAATCTATGTACTCAAATTAGGTACTTAGGTAAACATTTGAGGTATTTTACTTGAGTGTTTTCTCTTGGTGCCACTCTATACTTCTACTCCGATTGATTTAAAAGGTTAATATTGTACTTGTTACTATGCTATAAATATTTGACACCTAAAACAACCTTTTCAGGACATTTTCCTGATCATACTTAAATAAACTAATATACTAGTACTTTTACTTCCGTGAAGGACCTGAATACTTCTCCCACCACTGCATTTTGTAGATCTAAAGATTAATCAATCAACCGAAATATATTTGGTAGCTTCTAAAATTGAAAGTAATGTTTACAAATGTGAATGAAACCAAGGAAAACTAAGATTTGATCCGGGGGATGTTCACCTTGGAGAACAGAGACATGTTGGAGCCCTGGGCTGTGGAGGAGTTGGTCAGAGCGACGGTGAGGCTGCACTGGTGGGGCCGTCCTGTCACCGAGAGGCGAGACTGAGAGTAAAACAGCTCCTCTCCCGAGTTCACTCTGTGGGATCCTGACCAAGATACAGTCTGAGACACACACAGAGAAAATAAACAACAGCTGGAGAAAGGAACCAAGCACAGCGGCATCCTGGGAGTCTGACATCGTACAAGAAATTACGGGGAAAAAAGATTCCTCTAGGGTTCAGAGTCTATGCAAGTTGAACCACACACATTACCAAAAGAGCAGCTACAATCTGCACATGTATTCAGATGTGGGAGTAAAACACCAAACTGTAAATCATCGTGAAGGAAAGCAGTGAGAAGAATATGATGCAGATGTGTTGACTCACAGGCTGGGGGGGGCAGAGGCCCAGCAGCACTGTGTGCTCCAGACGGTTCCTCAGGTTGGTCTGAATCTTCGTCAGGAGTGTGTGTGAATGACAGGGCACAGGGGACACTTTATCGAGGCCCACATTCACCTGAAGGCTGTGCATTCCCCGTGGACCCCTCTAGAATTACAAAAACAGAAACATGAGTCAAACATGAGGGAATAAGTCAGGGGGATTTAAAGCTTACATCGGGTTGCAGGGGGAAAGCTCTCTGAGGCCCCACCGCTGAGAGGGGGGGATAGATAACAGCAATCATAATGTTTATCCTGGTAGAGTGTTGCAGGAAAGAGTCCTAACACCTGGAAATGAGTTAGCATTTGACAAAATTCCAGTCTCAAAGTAAATTTGAACGTGTTTCTAGATGCCTGAAACAAAATCTGATGTTAGAACAAGCTGATTTTCGAGATGAGACTTTCAAATGTTGTTCTAAGACATAAAATACTTAAGTAATTACCTCACTCGTGATTGTCCCAAGCCTTTAGGCGTCTTAAATACGGCGGTTGCTAACAAGTGAAATGAGACTACTGAACTTTGCTACATCCAACATTAGCGCCTTTAGCTTAGCAGAGGTAACGAGCAGCCATGCGACCGTGTTATACTTCTGGGGATTGCCTTTACGCTTTAAAAATGATAAAAGTGGTGTTAATATGAAGGTTATATTTATTCGAGGGAGCCCTTGCAATGCTATCTTACGAGTTGGCCTGTATAAATACTTCACTGCACCACTATATTTTTAGGCATAGGTAACATTGTATTTATTGCTACTTTAGTAAATGTTGCCTGTTTCTTAAAGAGGACATACTATACTCTATGAGGGGCCGTACAGGCCGTAATTAGTGTGAATGCTGTTTACAGGGCAAAACAGGGCTACATTTTGATTTAATTAAAAGGTATAATATGTGGTAAACTGAAGAGCCCTTTGGGAGCCGAAAGAGCCGGCTCTTCTTGGTGAGCCAAATGATCCGGCTCACCAAGAAGAGCCGGAATTCACATCACTAGAACAATGACTTCTTCTGCGAGGATTTATAAAAGCAGCTGGAATCCCTTAAGTTGCTATTGGATAAAAAAAGTTAGGAAACGCCCCTATACGATACGCCCCTATACGATACTCCCCTATACGATACGCCCCTATACGATCCGCCTCCTTGCTGCGGTCTGCAGCCAGACCCATCTAATTTGTTTTGCTAAAAGCAGCTACCATTCAGCTAATAACACATTCAGCTTTTTCTGCATTTTCAGCTAAATTCAGCCATAGATGTTCACAGTTTACAGCATTCACACGCATTTTCTGCAGGAAATGCATTTTCTAGTTCATACTGGTCCTCTCACGCACATAAATTCTCCTTTTACATACAGTGGGGCAAAAAAGTATTTAGTCAGCCACCAATTGTGCAAGTTCTCCCACTTAAAAAGATGAGAGGACTGTAATTTTCATCCTTGGTACACTTCAGCTATGAGAGACAGAATGGGGGGAAAGAATCCAGGAAATCACATTGTAGGATCTTTAATGAATTAATTGGTAAATTCCTCGATAAAATAAGTATTTGGTCACCTACAAACAAACAAGATTTCTGGCTCTCACAGACCTGTAACTTCTTCTTTAAGAGCCTCCTCTGTCCTCCACTTGTTAACTGTATTAATGGCACCTGTTTGAACTCGTTATCAGTATAAAAGACATCTGTCCACAACCTCAAACAGTCACACTCCACTATGGCCAAGACCAAAGAGCTGTCAAAGGACACCAGAAACAAAATTGTAGACCTGCACCAGGCTGGGAAGACTGAATCTGCAATAGGTAAGCAGCTTGGTGTGAAGAAATCAACTGTGGGAGCAATTATTAGAAAATGGAAGACATACAAGACCACTGATAATCTCCCTCGATCTGGGGCTCCACGCAAGATCTCACCCCGTGGGGTCAAAAGGATCACAAGAACGGTGAGCAAAGATCCCAGAACCACACGGGGGGACCTAGTCAATGACCTGCAGAGAGCTGGGACCAAAGTAACAAAGGCTACCATCAGTAACACACTACGCCGCCAGGGACTCAAATCCCGCAGTGCCAGACGTGTTTTGAGGAGAAAGAATGCTGAGTTGCATCCAAAGAACACCATACCTACTGTGAAACATGGGCGTGGAAACATCATGCTTTGGGGCTGTTCGTCTGCAAAGGGACCAGGACGACTGATCCGTGTAAAGGAAAGAATGAATGGGGCCATGTATCGTGAGATTTTGAGTGACAACCTCCTTCCATCAGCAAGGGCATTGAAGATGAAACGTGGCTGGGTCTTTCAGCATGACAATGATCCCAAACACACCGCCCGGGCAACGAAGGAGTGGCTTCGTAAGAAGCATTTCAAGGTCCTGGAGTGGCCTAGCCAGTCTCCAGATCTCAACCCCATAGAAAATCTTTGGAGGGAGTTGAAAGTCCGTGTTGCCCAGCGACAGCCCCAAAACATCACTGCTCTAGAGGAGATCTGCATGGAGGAATGGGCCAAAATACCAGCAACAGTGTGTGAAAACCTTGTGAAGACTTACAGAAAATGTTTGACCTCTGTCATTGCCAACAAAGGGTATATAACAAAGTATTGAGATTAACTTTTGTTATTGACCAAATACTTATTTTCCACCATAATGTGCAAATAAATTCTTTAAAAATCAGACAATGTGATTTTCTGGATTTTCTTTTCTCATTTTGTCGGCTTGCACGGCCCCTCATAATCCTCAGGACAGGTTCATATCTGTATGTTCTGCCTCTACTGTAACATGTTTCCATGCTTTATGTTCAAAAACCTAGGGGATTCGGCCTCATGAGTCATGACCTAAGAAATGTACTGATCTGAACCATTACGGAGTGAATTTCCTTTGCTATGTCTGCCCATAAATCAGGATGTCTGAAAAGAAAAAGAGGGAGCTGGGAGCTGGGAAGGATATTCGACAAATTTTAGGAGAAAGACAGTCTACTGTATTAGTAAAGCAAATCTAGATTAGGGGCCCAATTACTTGAATTTCAGAGGGGCCCATGTTCCTGTGTGGTCCGAGCTTGCAGAGTTTACCTGGTACTTCAAGCCTTGTTTGACGCTCCTGTTGTCCCATCTGAGCTCTGCATTCTGGGAATACGAGTTTCCCTCCTGACCCACTGACACACAACCTTTGACAGACGACACTGCCATCTAGACCACACACACACACACACACACACACACACACACACACACACACACACACACACACACACACACACACACACACACACACACACACACAGATCAAGTAACACAATAAAGAAAGACTTCTCCTACACATGTGTACCATCCTATGAGGAGGGTCTTCCAACCTGTTGTGTGGAGAACAGAGCGCAGGCCTGCCCCCTGCTGGAGTTGTTCTGCCACTGCTTGTTCAGGCTGATTGAGATGTTGACGGGCACCGTGTTGTTCCATGACAGATGGGTCTGCAAGCAGAATAAGATGAATGAATAATCATTATTATTATTATTATATAATAATAATTATAATTATAATAATAGGAAAGTTAAAAAATGGACTTGCATATTTAAAAAAAGATGCAAACACATTATTGTTATTGCAAAACATAGGTGTTACAGCCTGTTTTGTGAGTCCATGATAGTAGATATACAGTATGTTTTAATTAATTTAATTACAGTACATTTACTCAAGTACTGTACTTAAGTACAATTTTGAGGTACTTGTACTTTACCTGAGTATTTCCATTGTATGCTACTTAGTACTTCTATTCCACTATTGTTCAGAGGTAAAAGGTGTACTTTTACTCCCATACATGTATTTAATATCTTTAGTTACTTTACAGATGTGGATGAATGATGTGAAATATAATCAAGTGTTAAATCAGACTTTAGTTCCACCTGGAGTAAATCCACCAGCTACCCTGCAGTGTTACATGTAACATTGAGGCCACTAATAAAGGATTGAACTTGGTATAGAGTAGACAATGCCTTTGCATTAAGTAGGTAATACATGCGTATAGTGCTGCGTACCGGTACGCCGAACCGGTACTGGACTTGTAAAAAGTTTCGGTACAAGTCCGGTTAAAACCGGAACGTCGGGAACCGGTACTTGGACTCGCAAAAAAACTAGCACTTACGTATATTCTGGTGTCTGTGGTTATTTAAACATTCCCTGATGAACGTTATTCAGTGTGAATAAATGAGTGCTAATCCCAGTGTGCTCAGTGTACAACATCACATGTCATTTCACCTTCGATTCACGGTTTGAAGATGTAGAATTTCGCCACATGCTAATGCTAACCGGAAATGAAGAATTTTCAGAATAAAAGTATTAAGTTAATAGTGTGAACTTCCGGTTTTTTCAGAATAAAAATGATTTAAATTAGTGTATTTAATTCAAAATTACGCCATATCAACATTGATTTTAATTTCTAACAGTATGTATGTACATCACTATGTATGTAGTATGTACTGTATAATGTACACATGTAGATTGTAGAAAATACATGGTGCACAGACAGTACAGTACACTCTGACTGTACAGTCACTACAGTGTATACTGTATAGTAGGTGTGTAACAGTGTAATGCGTATAGTCTACTCTACACTCTACCTTTCAGCAACGTTTTAGGGATTTAGGCTCAGTCAGCTCAGGGACTGTTTGGTTACTTTAGTTTGGTAAATGAAATACATGTTTGAACTTTGTAGTAGTTCACTGTAGTTGCTGGCATAAGTCATTTGTAGACTAAGTGGCACATTTGTACTTTGTAGAGAAATGTAGACACAAGTTGGAAGGGAGCACAATAAACCTGATGAGTTTGAATTTGAGTTGATTATGAGTTAATTTTCAATTGATAATTAGCTCACAATAAGTTCACTTTAGTTACTCACACAACTTGACACAAGCCATGGGTTCAGGTCCGGACTTATAAGTCCGGACCTGAACCTGAACCTCTGGACTTGAGTCCGGACCTGAACCTGAATGTGAGTCCAGGTACGCAGCACTACATGCGTACAACTTTACTATACCAGTGGTTTCAATACATTGACCTATAATCAGTAACCTTGTCCATTTGATTTAAAATGTTTTTATGAGAACCTGAGCTTTGTCAAATGTTTCAATTCAAATGACAGATGCGTGGGGACGTGAGAAAATATGTGAGTAGTGTAGTATAAGATGAAAGGTGTCCGTGTACCTGGTGGCTGGTGCGCTGCTCCGTCAGTGCGCTGTGTGTCAGGCTGTGCAGGGACAGGCTGCTGAGGGTGGAGGAGAAGGGCTGCTGCAGCTCCACCCTGCTCTCACTGCTCTCCTCCGAGCGCCTCCACCAGCTCTCGGCCCGGACCTGCAGCGGAGCCAAGACGTTAGTGAGGAGAGTTGGAAATAGAGACAGAGTGAACCCAGAGAGCAGGATGCAGTATGACGTGCTATTATCTGCTTATAGCTATACACTTTTATCTATCATAACATGTCATTGTGAATGATTATGAAGTATTATTATACTTGACCTTTATTCATTATAAAAATGTGTTATGATTATTATTATTGAAGTAACATCAATATATGATTGCTTTTAAATGTAACATACAATGCTATAAGCAGTCTAAGTATTTATATGATGCCTTATAGTCATAGAAAGTGTTACCAAATGAAAACCTCATACATTATCAAATAAATGCCTGATTTATTTTTCAATCAAATGGAGAAAATGACTCCAGCTCCAAAAGGATAAGCCGATTGATATTAAAAATATGATTGTTATAAATCTCTTAGATCTTAACAATGTCTTATTTTCGTCTAACCTCTTTTAGATGCATTGTGACCTGTACCTTTTATCCATGTACTTTTTCTTGTAATGTTTAATTGAACTATTCATATTTTAGACTGCACTGTAACTGTTCCATGTATTTTTCCTTAATGTTTATTTTATTAGCTTTTCTTTTTTAATGCTTAATGTCTTTCATTTTTTTGTAAAGCACTTTGAATTGCCTTGCGTTGAAAAGTGCTATATAAATAAACTTGCCTTGCCTTACCTATGCTTTCATTTTTATTTTATTTAAATGTTCTGATGTGTGCTGTATTGTCACAGTCCTGACGTGTTCTATGTTTAAAAAAGAAAGAAAGAAAAGTCTAAACAAACATAAATAAAATCACTTTAGAATATGACCATTTGTGACTTCATAAAGGGAGGAAGAAAACGATACAATGAATTCTTCACATTGTCACAGTCACAGTCTGACCTGCTCCAGGAGGCCGTGCCTGACCCAGCCCACCCCCACACTGTCCTGCCCGCCCTGGGGGGAGCGCTCCAGGATCACCTCCACATGGGACCCCCGGGGAACACAGCTGACCTGAACTGAAGTAGAGAACAAGAGAGAGAGGGGAGCATAATGAAAGACCAACAGCTGCTACATGTATCACATGTTGGCTAGGATTCAGCCCTCTTGTTAGATTTGATTGAAATGGAAAAACATTTGGCCTCTTTCCCCAATATAATAATAACAGCACGTGTTCTATAAGCACACAGTTATTGGTACCTTGGGCTCATAATGATGAATCCCATTGTTCTCTAAAATGTGAAGGTCAAGAAGGCCCATATCAACTTCAAAAGTTCTGAAGTACCTTTGAAGTTCATGCCTTCATATTTGGCAGCGGCAGCAGTGGATATAAAATAATAGAACAAATATTGTTCCGTTTATTTATTTAAAAAAGTCCATAATGCTTTACAGTATTTCATTTGACATTCTGTTTTGTCTCATTCCATCTTATTTGTATTTGTATGTATTTGTGTATTTCCTACTCACTTGCACCTTTTTCCATTGCACTATTTTATCGTACTATTTTAATGTTGTTTTCCTTTTTGTTAGTAACAAAACAAGTATGTTGCATTGTTGCAAAGTCTTTAAATCTTCAAATTAAAAAGAAGATAATCATTTAAAAGAATGAAGGTCATAATCAAAAAGACATTATAAATAATGATAGTATTGTTAATAAAATCCTGTTTTATACAACTGTAGAATTCATGTTTTTGAACAAACCTGCCAGCACTCAAAGGTGTGCAAGTGTGCTCATGAGTATATGTTGAAATGGTTTTTACTTTGAACTAATCCTTAAATAGAAAACATTGGTGAGAGTCAGAATGTTCATGATAACGTGTGGATTAGAGCTGGTGTAAGAAGGCTTGGTGAGTGATGGGGTCTGTGCAGGTGGAAGCGCTCTGCAGCAGTTACCCTTCAGGGTGTGGTTCCCCTGCTGCAGTGCTGGGGGGGCAGAGTAGAGCCCAGACAGGACTACCTCCTGGCTGCCCCACACCGCTCCATGCTGGACCTGGTGGCTCCAGCTGCTCGCCTCGTACACCGTCCTCACCGCCACCGTCCTGGGGAGGGGCCTCAGCTGCAGAGCAGAGGACAGCACTGAAACACTGGGTGTAATTGTGTTGGTCAAATGTAAGACTTTTTAAGATCTGACCATTGTGTGTGCTCATGCCTGGATTACAGTGCAATACTAAGTCACGTCTGGGGAACTCCCCTCCCTATGTTGTTATGGAAACGAGCTATACCTTCTAAAGTCAGAAACCAGAGAAGAACATCTCAATCTTGTGATGTCATCCATCCAAGTTAGTCTTTTTATACCAAAACTTTCTCCAGAGGTTTTTCCTTGTATGTGAGGGTCTGAGGACAGAGGGTCTGAGGACAGAGGCTCTGAGGACAGAGGCTCTGAGGACAGAGGGTCTGAGGACAGAGGGTCTGAGGACAGAGGCTCTGAGGACAGAGGGTCTGAGGACAGAGGGTCTGAGGACAGAGGCTCTGAGGATAGAGGCTCTGAGGACAGAGGCTCTGAGGACAGAGGGTGTCGTTGTATTTGCTGTAAAGTGTCTCTACTGTAGGGTATCTTTATTATATGTGCAGCACTTTGGCTCGACCAAAAATCGTTTTAAAATGTGCTCTATAAATAAAACTTGATTTTTTTAATTGTTTACCTTTTTTACACTTCGATGTCAGTGGAGCAGTTTCACATTGTATTCTTGATGACATCACACATTTGTTTTCAAGCTGCTGTTTAGACCGAGAAGAGCCTTGTTAATGATGTTTTTAGACCATAGGAATATATACATTGCAAGGTTGCCCCTTAAATGTGAATACAACAACAAAAAAGTGTGGTAATTAAGTATGTATCATATATTTGACTATTTGTGATCATGTCATCATCTAAATCAGTGGTTCCCAACCTTTTGTGTCTGGTGTCCCCCTTGAGCTGGTCTCCCTTCTCTAAGAACCCCCTCCCTCATCTGTGTGCTAAACCCTTCGTCATCAAATTGAACCCAGCTGTTCCTTACATTCAATCACTTGTATAACTCACCCTAATACAAATGCATTAAACCTGACGTCTACACTTCTTGTGAGTGAAATAACAAAATCATATTAAGACTTCGAGCAGTCGCAACATCTTTTGTGAAGACTAGAGCTTTATGAGACACTTGAGCGTGCTAGTCTTTAATAAGCTGTGATAGTTCTGGGGCAGAACACCAGACGTATGAGAACTGATTTTAAAATGTTTTATTTTAGTTGAAATATATTGCAATCTCTATTCTCTCTACGTACCTCCTGCAATCCCCTCAAGTACCCCTAGGGCAGTGCTTCTCAAAGTGGTGGTCCGTGAGCGCCCCCTAGTGGTCCGTGAGTATATTGGTAAAATTTCACATTTGAAATAAATTAATTTATTTAAGTTTTCCGCACTCTCGCGGGAATATCTCCGCAATGGAGTGAGCTTAAGTTTCACTTTCGATTGCATGATATAGCCCAGATAACACCTTCCTCACACATGTTGCCACTTGTTTGTACCATTTTCAGGCGATTTGTAAAAAAACGATGTGTTTTTGGATATTTGTGGAGTTAGGTCGTACGCGAGTGTTTTTTTATTGGTTAAGTGGTCCTTGGTATGAAAAAGTTTGAGAAACACTGCCCTAGGGTAAGGCAACCACTGATTTCAATCATGTCCCACACCATTGGAATGCCTGTTCATTTCTCTTTACTACTGATGATGTAATTGAGTGTAGGGTCCCATATCATATCTAGCATCCTGCTCAGCCGTACCTGAGGGTACGAGTGTTTGAGCTCCACAGCCTGTCTGTATCCATTCTCTATGGCTGTCAGCTCCCCCACGGCCCACAGCCTCCTCCGGCCTGACGACACCTCCACCAGCGCTGCTACACCCGACTGGGACTGGTTCAGCTGCAGGGAGGAGAGAGGGCAATACAGTCTAATTACTACAACAAGTGCATGGACACAAGTGACACAGCAACAGCATACCAGGGGATATTCAGTACACATGTTGCATTGCTTCATTCTCCTTTGAATAGAATGTAATAAGCCCCCACCTGAGAGCGGATGTTGAGCTGAGGAGGCAGGTACACCAACATCCTGGGAATATTCTGCACCACCTTCACCATCAGGTCCTTGCTGGACAAAATAACGGCTGTCATGTACATGTTCAATCCAACAGTTCATGGATAGCTTCAGAACTGGGTCCCAGGGAAGTCAAAGCTTCAAACACGTTATTTCCTGCATGGTTGCATCGATGTATGTTGGAAGAAGTCTTGGTCAAAGTTTTAGTGTAAGAAAACACAGGTGACAATTCAAAATAAAAAGAGTCGTCAGATAAAACCTTTTTTCTTGATGATTCTTTTATATATGGAAGAGTGGTACATCGTTAAATACGGGTACAGATAGGTACAGATCATTAAAGTGATGCATTGTGTTGTGTATCTGTGCTGAGATACTACAAATAGTTTAAAACATGTCTAATATCGTTTTATTACATTACCCTTACATCAGCGAAAAGATATAGAATATGCCAGATTGTTACGTTGTAGCGGGTTTATAACCAATATATATGTATCATAGATAGTGTGACTGTTTCCCATTCTGTTTCTGAGTCTGATTATTGTGTTATTCTTTCACACAATTAAAACTACTGTCTATAAGGGTAAAAGATGAAGCTGAGTCGAATGATTCCCAGGGATAGGAGGGGTCCCGGGATATTCTCTACAAGGGGTCTTTTGCTGAAGAAACCATTGATACCCTTGAGTATGAGAGGGTGTGAGATAAGCCTACGTATGAGTGTGTGCATGTATTCCATGTGAGTGTTTCCAGTACCTGTGGGGCCGGTGGTGTCCCTGCACGATGAGGGCCAGAGAGGAGCTGAGTTCTGGGTTCAGGGCGACGGAGCACCTCAGCTGGGACTCAGTGAGCCTCCCCCAGGCCTCCACCTGTCAGAGAGAGGGGGTCAGCACCAGTGAAGAGCAGCGGGGGGGTGTAGAGTGTGTGTGCGACCCTCACCTGTAAGGTGGGGCTAGCGAGTCCCTGGACTGTGTGCCTCAGAGTGACCCGGGCCTCCTTGGAGCCCCCGTGGGCCCCCCAGCCCCCTACGTCCCCCACAGCTCTCACTCTCCAGTGGGGACAGTGAATGTCTGCGGAGGCGCTGCGCAGAGGACCTGAGGGGAGGATCAGGAAGAGCGTGATCAGGGTTCTTATCTTCTACATCAAATTCAAGGGCTTTTCAAATCAATCCATCAAATGAGGAACGCACAACCGTATTGTGTGAGATACAGTTCGTGGTCATGATGTTAATGTTGGCCAGCCCCTCCCCCCAAGAACAATAGACTGGAACTGATCAAAAAGCACAATATCACTTTTTCTCTCCACTTTGATCTCCTTTGTATTTCTTGTGTTATGATCCGAGTTTGTTTTCCCGTTTTCCCGTATTTTGAAAAGTGGTGTTGGATGTTGCTTGTTCTGAGAGAGTTTATGGTGTTGCCCGTTCTGCCAATAAAGAATTTAGATTTTAAGAAACGGCCTTTTGCATTTGGGTCCCATGTACTCTGCTCTCAAGCCGTGACATTATGTTCAACATTTGGTTTGAAATGTTTTGTAAATACTTTGTATTTATTCAAGGAGGGACAAGAGCCGCTTTCACACCAAGTACTTTGCCGTACTTGGTGCCAGCACTTGGTTCCCAGCACTTAGTACCCTCATGGAACTAAGTACAGATCGCGTTCACACCGGAATAACTTTGTTCTCCTCAGGAGAGTACCTCCTCCGTAGCAGGCACTAAAAATGGCGGTAAAAGTTCTCGGAACTAAGTTCTCTTTTTGGTGTGAACGCAAAATTCCAGGCACATTATTTAACATGAGCACTGGAGTCCATCGTGTACATGTGCCAGATTTAGCCATAGATGCTAATTTCCATCTGGCGGGTTGATGGCATGAAATGAAAACATAGAAGAACACATGAGCACAAAGAAAACCCATGAGCATAATCACAGCACATAAGCATAGTCCATTTGCAATCCACTATTATAAATGATAATAAAAAAAGTCTCCAACTTTTTACATTAGGCAGCTGGTTCGTCACCCTGCCATGTGAATGTCTGGCGGATCTTCAATAAGCCTGAAATAAATGTCTTAAGTCAGGGGTGTCAAACTCAATTTCATCACGGGCCACATCAGTATTATGGTTGCACTCAAAGGGCCGGTTGTAACTTTAAGACCAAAAATACATAAATAAATATTGAATATATATAAAATAATGTATTATATTACATTATTGCCTCTGCATTGGATTATTATAATAACTTCATAATTAACTACGTCTGAAAGCAAGTCTAGGGCAAATAATTGCAAGTCTCTTCAGTAAGAATGTCACAATATGATTTGAAAAGAAAAGCCACATTCTGGAAAAACAACAAAAAAGAAGTCACATTTTGAAAAAGTAATTTTTGAGAAAAATGCTAATTTTAAGAAAAAAGGCATATTTTGACAAAAAAAGTCAAATTCTGAGAAAAAAAATCTAATTTGAGATGCATTGTGGGACATGTCGTTTATGGGCAACGTGCTTCTGTAAACCGGCATGTAACCGTATAATAAACATATTAAATTCTTTGCAAGCTCTCGTGGGGCCACAGAAAATGAAGTTGCGGGCCGGATTTGGCCCCCGGGCCTTGAGTTTGACACCCCTGTCTTAAGTGAACCACCAGATATGGAATTGACATCTTTCAGGCATAACTGAAGGTTGCTTCACATATCAGTGGGAGCGAAAACTCTGAGTTGAGTTAGATTTGAGTATAAATCTAACTCAATTTAGAGATTTTTTACTCAGGACTTAACCCTAACCATCCAAGGTCAAATGAGCTAGCAAATTGAAGGACACACTCTCACTTTGCTTTAATCAGACTTCACTCCACAGAAAGAACAGAAAGAGCCACACAAACGTACGCTATTTACTAACCTCAAGTTAAAAAAAACATTAAAATATTCAACTATCATAGCCTATGTATTTTTAAAGTCTTGATTTTTGCCCTCAAAAGGACATAGAGGTCAGTCTTTGACACTGCAGCTGAATGAAAGGCCTGAATGTAAACCCAGATAAAGCCCTGCAATGCAATAACTATTAAGGTGCTGGTTATTTGAAGGTCTTCCATAGAAAGGAGAATAATCGCATCACCTCAAAAAGTACCGATAAACAACTGCAGTGTCCCAAACGTAGGGAATAGTATTAAAACACAAACATGGAATCCAGAGCTGACCTTTGAACTGTGCAGTGATCGTGGTGTTCAGACTGTGCTGGGTTCCTGTCAGATTTGCAGCGGGGGGGGCGAATGAGAGAAGCAGAGCCAGGCGTCCGTCAGAAACACTGACGTTCAGCCCGGAAGAGAGCAGCTGCTGCCCGTCCACAGAGAGCCGGACCCCCGCCTGGAGCTGAGAGAAGACCCCCTGGACGGAGCACAGGCCCTGAAGAAGACAATAAGAAGAGAGGAGGTTTTCTTTTTTTAAAACACTCTTTGAATACCAGTTTGATGAACCTATATCATGTAAATAACCACGATATGATACCTCTATGTTGCGGGGCAGCCCCCTCCCCTGCAGCCAGGACCAGCCGTGCCACAAGCTTCCTCTCATCTCTTTGCTCGTTGGGAGAGATGTCATCCTGAGTCTCACCCCAGCCTGCTGACCTCCAAACTGGGACTGTAAGGTGAAGGCCTTCCCTCCTGCTGAGCCCAGCTCCACCTGCACACACACACACACACACACACACACACACACACACACACACACACACACACACACACACACACACACACACACACACACACACACACATATACATCACTTCATGGGACATTACATTGACTTACATGCATTTCCTGGAGACTTATCCTAACCTTAACCATAACCAACACATGCCTAACCCTAACCCTAACCCTAATCCTAAATCTAACCAAGTCTTCACCCTAAAATTAATTATTCCCCTCATGGGGACCTCCAATTTGTCCCCATAAGGGAGGCGAGTCCCCACACGTGATTGTGTAAACAGATGTAGGTCCCCACAAGTATAGTAATACAAGGCCACACACACACACACACAGGTTATGTCTTGAAAATAACCCATAAAAGATAGAATTAAGGAGATTTAAACTGAACAAAAAAAATAAACAGGAACATTAGAGAATAAAATAATAAAGACTGAAAATGTTTATCAACTACCTTTTTATAATTAATTTTTCCCGCAGAAATAAAGAAAGCCCCCACCTTGGACTTTCTAAAACCTGGGCTGGACTTTCGCCCCAATTTTCTTGACAATTTTAAGCAAAACCCTTAATCCATTATTCCAGAAAATATCTGCTTATGAGTCCATCAAGAAAATAAATGTTTGTTGAAGACAAAAACGCACTTCTAAGATTGAAAGCACTATTTTTTCACATTTAAATTCTTAGATTAAAAGTCAGACAGAAAATGTTCATGTCCACCTACTCCTCAGCACTTTGTATTTTTCGAATTTGGCCCTTCTAAAAAAGAATTGGACAGGCACACCTTTATCCATTGAACTGTTTAAAGTCAATTCACTGTCTAACCTGCATGCTGCTGTCTGCAGGGACTCCCGCTCTCCGCAGGACGCTCACTGTGTGTCTGAAGAGACTCTTCACTCGGACTGACTCAGACATCTGGGAGACGCTCATCTCCTGAGTTAGCTGTAAAACATGGAGAGGAGCAGCCGTTACACACAGTGGCAACTCACTATCATTATAAATATATATATCTTTTTATTATTGAACAATTATATAAAATACAGAATCAAAAGGGACATAAACATCAATGTTCATCACATCAATTCACAAAACTGAGGGCATTTTGAACAGAAAGAAAGTGGGAAAAAAAAGAGATTCTTGGGCTTTTCTTACTTTGGCATAATTTAATAAATGTTTTGTATCATCGTGCCTTTCATTTAGAACGGCAATAGAAACTGGGGACATATTGAAAAACGACATTTGTGAATCTAATATTTTGCTAAAATAATCAATTGATGAATTCCAAATTCAGTGTTTTTGTTTTCAAATTGAAGGCCGAATGTTACATTATCATAGATGTGCGAAATGTTTTGCTCATTATAAATGAACCAATACTGGAAAGTGGAATCCGTGGTGTGAGAAATGATTACAAAGGTACATTTCAGTCATGATTTTAAAATGTACTTCTTTAGCTTTTGGTGAAACTGGAAAGAAAAGGTAACTGGTTCTTATCTTTATAATATAATTGTTTGAATACTTTTCAAAAATATGTTTTCTTTTTAGCTGTGAATTATCCATTCATAAGTAATAACCACAGAATACGAAAGCATGCCTTTAATTCAAACAATCATTGCTCGAGGGATTGCTTTAATAACTATCTTATATTGCCTGTCAGTACATACTAAATTATACATTTTTATAAATGCATCATGTGTTAAAACATTTCCATAATGATCCACCAAATGAAAGATTGACCAGATACTGTTTGACTTTCATTTGATTCTAAACTGATTTATAAAAGGGTACCTTCTGGCTTCCTGCACTGCTGTGTAGCAGGTAATAGTACGATCCGTTGCCATGACTCCCAGAATGCATTGTGAGTGCAGCACTGACAGGGAGACCCATCTTCTTCAACACGGACACGGAATGGTTCACACTGAGCGATGCTTCATTGATATCCTGGAAAACAACAGCAGTGAAAAATGATACGTGATGTCACTTCATCTCAATGCCTTGTGTAATGTGAATTGTTATTGTTTATTTATGTAACAAATGTAAAAGGACAAATGTTGCCATGCATATCCACACCTTGGTTTCCTTGAGAACCACAGAAGCCTTTAACTCTGCTTCATCAATCACCATGGAGACCCGAGACTCTGTTAGAGTCGGGGAGACGACCAACGCCCCAGAACACTCCATCCTGTCGGGACTCCCCCACTCCTACAGACAGCAGACGAGAGGCGAAGAGTGATCACTGAATCATTAAATATACTTTATTTAAGTGAGCCTTGAATAAATAAATAGCAGATATGCCTGATTGAAGAACTAATACATACAAATGAATGTTAGAATGTATTAGATTTTCTTTTGCTGTATAATAACACTTCCGGAAAAAAAGGAGACAGCATGTTTTTTTCCACCAACTCCCGTGACATGGAACCAAAGATATTAAACCGAGCGCTCTGTGGCGATAGCTTTACAATGTATCCTTTCACATGCGTCCAAGTCTTGTTTGTTAGTAATAGGTGAAATAGGATTTAACAAAGCTTTTCAGCTCAGGAAACTGCAAATGACATGTTTTGGTTCCTTTTTTTATTCACATATGCTAAAGAATGCTGTGTTTTTTCTTTAATGTGTTGGTCCTCTTCATAAAGAGTACATTGATTTACTTGTACATTTTCATTATTCATACAAGGCTTTGGCAGGTCTGTATGCCATTATAATCATGGCTACAAATCTATTTAAATCTTAATTGAGAACTCAACTTCATTACCAGATCAAAGTCAACATAAAACATGGTGGACTATTCTACACCGTTCTCCAAACATGTGTTTTGTATGTATATGCAGCTACATCATTGTAAGAAGCAATCAAACTCAAATGACATTCGAAATGAAATTAAGATTAAAAGTGATAAGCTACTGCGACCTCAGCAGTTGGATGATCATGTGGTGTGTGTACCTGAATGAGAGTGCAGTTGTTGTGATACAGCAGCGCCCCCTGCAGGCCTGTCTGAGACATCACAGCTCCACTGGCTCCCACAGTGCACTGCTCCAGCTGAACGAGGGCCTCCCCGTCATACCGCTGTTCACCAGCCCGGCAGGAGACCCTCAGTCTGCCGTGCTGCGGTAACCCTCTCAGGGCGGGGAGGTTGTGACGGAGCACGCCCTCCACACTCAGCTCCGGCCAGGCCCTTGCATTCAGCCTCAGGAAACCCCTTTTATCCTCCTGGTTGGTGTCCACTGTCACTGTCCAAACACCCAGAGGGCCCTGCCACACTGAGCCATTCAGATGAGCCTGAAAAGGACAGAATATCAACACTAGTATCACTGGTAGTGATAAGAACGTCTTGTACAAACACTGACTGAAGATTCCTTATCCTTCAAATTGCCCCAAAGTGGTAAATGATTGACCTATAATAGAGTACATTTGGACTTTCCAGGAAAACCACCATCAATCAAAATCATATGTAACTTAGACTAACATTTGCTCCATTTAATTGAGCGCCCCTGTCTTAATTATTGTGATGTAATTATCCCTGACCTTTTCGTGACATTTCTACGTGTCTGCAGTGAAAAAGGTCAAACTGCTTAGACAATCAATAATTGAATAGTAATTGGATCCCTATTTTATTCAGGCTTTAACTGTAAAAGGAGAAAACCTTCATAATGTGTGTCAGACACTACTGAATTCCAAAATGAATATTGTTTTAGTCATACATGTAGATACCTGATTGAAAAGGAACAATTCACCCACAATAAGATCAGTTTCTCACCCTGCTACGTGGAATTGAAAATGTGTTTTTCTCGCATGTCTCGCTGGTAAATGAAAGATACACAATTGGATGAAAGTAAGGACTGTGTTTAAAACCAGCAAAACGATATCAAAACATCTGTTTACAAACTGGGGATGAAAGGTAAGTTGTGCACATACGTAACATCACTTCCGTTGGTATTTCAACCCAAACATTGACACATTTGACATGGAATTAAGTCACTTGTGTCGTTTTTAACCATTACTCGATCTTTTTCTTAACCCTTAGATCAGGGGTGTCAAACTCAAGGCCCGGGGGCCACATCCGGCCGCGACTTCATTTTATGTGGCCCTGCAAGAGCTTGCAAAGAATGTAATACGTTTATTATACGATTAAATGCCGCTTTATAGAATCAGGTTGCCCATAAACTACATGTCCCACAATGCATCTCGTTTTGTGACATGCGCACTGAAGAGACTTGCAATTATTTGCTTTCAGACATAGTTAATTACTAAGTCCTTATCCTATCCGATAATAATCCAATTCAGATTCAATAATGTAATATAACACGTTATTTTATATATATTATATATATGTATATTTTATATAGTTACAACCGGCCCTTTGAGTGCAACCATAATGCTGGTTGCGATGAAATTGAGTTTGACACCCCTGCCTTAGATGCATAAGTGGGTCTTTTTTGACCCGCTGAGGTGGTTTTCTTGAAGTATCTTTGTAATTTCATTTTATAAATCATTTCATATTCCAGCTATTCCTCAAAAAACATGTTTTGGATATCATGCCATTCTAATTTTAAATGTACATCTTAGGAAATTGTAGTTTTTGTATTTCTACCCCAAGCTTCCACAAGTGGGTCAAAAATGACCCGCATGCATTGTCTATGGAATCCTATGGGAAACGTTTTTTTTCAAAATGTAAAAAAAATGTCTAAAATTATAAATAGTGAAAAATGTAATACTAAATAATATACAAGTGATTTTTCTTAACCAAAATGACAAAAATGGCATAAAAACACATTATTCTAACACGGGTCCTTTTTGACCCACTTATGGAAGAGTGTAGGGTCCAGTCACTCGTGCATCTAAGGGTTAAACCAGTTTCCTCTGAAGCTGGAAGTTAACTTGCACGTTTACTTTATGTTGCATTGTTTGAGGAGCCTGGGACTTAAGATTTTCATTGCCATATCTACACTGTAGCCACTATGCATATAACATTAAACCTTTGAATCTTTGAAATGAGATTACTAGACTTCGTATACAAAATGTGCAAGATTCGTAAGATATCATACAAACCGCTGTATGAGTATGCCTTGTTCTAATACACTTAGGGCCCGTAGCGCATCTCATCAAGTGTGAACATCTGAAGTGTTTTAAATACATACATTCACATCATTTTTGGTGAAAATGCAGATATTTGTGAAGACTTCAACATACTACTGTAGAATTAAGACTTGAATTATGCTGCAATAGTTGTTTAAGAGTTTGTAAACGGTTGTTTTGATATCGTTTTACTGTTGTAAAACGCTCCCCCATTTACTTCAATTCATCCAGACTGTTTTGATTCTTTCTTCATTCTGGAGCCAGAAGAGAAAAACACAAGAGCTCAAAGTAACACAGCGTGAGTATTTCATATACAAATGGTCATTGTATGGAATAAGGACAGCTTTAAAACAACTTCCTGCTACATCAAGACTTTAGTAGTTACCTGTAACAATGGGCATTGAGCATCCAGAGCCCAGAGCCACGGTGTCCTTCCTGAGGACCCTGAGACTCTATTGGCTCTGATGGAACACGTCCCAGCCTTTATGAGCAGGGCCCCTGCCTGCTCTGGGGCCGAGGCCTCTATGCTCATCGTCTGGGGCACACCATGGCTCCTCAGCCCAGAGAAAGAGTGGGTGAGGCTCCCAGAGAGATGCGGGGGCCTGCAGACGTGCTCCAGCTCCAGGGAGAGGCCCTCAGAGTCTGCCCTTAGAGAGGAGGTCATGGTGAGCTGACAGGGGCCGACTGACAGGAGGCCACGGAGGGTCAGGGACACCGGGAGGACCGTTTCCTGTGGCACAGACATACGAGGAGGATGTTCATCAGTAGTTGTTTTTGATATAGCTTTATTACTTGTGGATATAAAATAAATATTTTTTTGTCATCATTTTATGGCTGGGACATGTTTACAAAAAGAATTAAAGGAGACCAATGGAGGCGTTTCAGGCAGGGGGGAAGACAATTCCTCTGGAGTAAACCCCCAAAAGCATACAAGGCCCCATTAAAGATTCAATATTGGATAATGAAAATAATGAACTAGTTGCAGCCCAATGCAGATTCACATCTAATAATCATCTTACGTTAATAGTCTTTTAATTCTGTATTATCTGCTGCTTTTTAACTTCCTAACAAACATTGCATACAATACCTTCTCACCGTTGTCAATTGTATATATCTTTTAAAGGAGCCCTATTGTGCTTTTAGGGGGTTCTTCCAAAGGACGTTTTGGATTTCTTTGTTTACTTCAGTAACATACCAGCATCACTATGTAACACTTGTGCATGATAGGCAAAGCGGCGGGACATTTCTAAGCGGTTGACCAATCACAACAGACCAGGCCAGCTAACCAATCAGAGCAGACTGGGCTCTGGTTTCAGACAGAGGGTGAAAAGAGGTGCTGCAGCACAGACAGTATGAGACAAAGAAAGAGCTTTTTGAACATTAAAGCATGGAGACATGTCACAGTAGAGACACAAAATACAAATATGAACCAGAGAATGAGCAGAATAGGCCCCATATGTACAGCCCATGTTAAGTCCAGGGACTCAGATTGTCTCTTGGTAGAAGGAGATTTGGCACTCAGCAGGTGTTTTTACAGGTAACCCAGCATGTGTTGTTCTGCTCTCTGCTATAATAAATTAGCTGTATCTTGACTTTCTAATGAGCTGGAAACTGTTTTTCAAAGGAATCTGTATAAACATGACCGGGTTGAACATGTAGGAAATCCCAGTTCTTCTAACTGCGATGAAAGAAAGATAAATATGTCGTCACAGTTTGAGTAAGATTTACAATTGAAACATGTGAGTTTATTCAGGAGTGATTGATTGTGTGACCTGTAGAGCGGGGCAGTGGTTGGTCACATTGACAGCGTAGGAAGCCGGCTCCTCCTCTGTGTGTGGATCCTGGGTTTTCCCTAAATGACCTCTGAAATAACAACGACCCAGCTCCACGCCGACCTCCACGCCAGGCAGATGTGCAGCTGAGACTTTCAGGATGAAAGCTCCGTGGGCAGGAAGTCCCAGCATCTGCACGGCCTCTATAGAGTGCTGTACAGATGCTCTCAGGCTGAGCTGAGGGCAACATGTGGAGTGCACACTGAGGCTGCCTTTCTGCTCCCCATCAGCATGGAGGACAGCTCTGAGATCAGTGCCGCAGCCAGAGCGGGTGACGGAGATGTTGGCTGAGGTCTGCGCTGGCAGGAGGGTCTGAAATGAAGAAGGAAAGATTAGAACCCCCTTACAAACTTATAAGCAGGGGGGGTTAATTAAACAAGTCTTAAGATGTATCCTTCAGGTCATAATCACGTTCCAATTCACTGTGGTGTGAGTAAAGAAGTCCTTGCTATAAGTTATAGAAGTCACTTTGCTGACCGTACCAATAATATTTATTATTTCAGCTTCTTTCTTTCCATGATTTTGAACAACATATTATTGTTAGCAAGGTTGCTTCATGTTTTTACTTTTGTACCACTTTGAACATGTGCTTTGGCAATAATGTGTTATTGATAAGGACATTCAAATAATCTATCTTGGATAAATAACTTTTTCTATAGCAAAATTCTTTCTGAAAAATATGTTTAAAAAAAAGTTTGTATACAAAAAAAACAAGGGACCTTAAAAATAGTAATGACTGTGTAAATTAAAGTAAAGTGCATACCATTACATACTTTGTGAGGCCTATAGGATTAGGGCACTGGACTTCTTCTGGGATTGTTTTATGCTGAATACAGGTCTATATCCTTTGAACTCCAATTCATCGCCAATACATCTATTAACCACTAACATACTGAAGTTCACAAACAAGACCATTGCATTATATTTCAACTTAAAGAGCCTGTGACACGAGTTTCCCCCATCATCCAAACCCATCAATTTGAGTACATATTGTCCCCTTGAAAACCGTTACTGAACTGATTTTGGATATTTGTACTTTGATAACCATTAATCTGCCTTCAATGTTGACAATTTTCTGGATCTTCTCGGGGATTCTTCAAGTCCCGCCAAATGATGGGTGACGTCATTGCGGGCACAGCGCTCCAGCTGCACCGTCCAGGATCCCAGCTTCTGCATGTAAACCTTTATATATATACAGTCAGATGTAAACGCACGACGGCGCACACAGCAGCAAGCTCAGACAGCGATGACAGGTTAATGTTGAACGTGTCTGAGAGCTCATATGAGGCTGAAGGATCGATTTAAGTTGTATCTGTTAGAAGTTTAGGAATGAGGTGCGTCAATATGGGCGATCATACGGTCATGTAGCCAGTGGTGGAATGGGACTACAAATCATCCTGGGAATCTCGACCGGCCCACTTCGGTACCGCTAGTAAATTGTCAACGGGGGGAGTGGGGGATGTCAGGGGCGGCGGGTGCTGTAGATAGTAAATGTAAATGTGTAAATATTTGTGTCACTGCATCCTGGTAAAATACAAATATAATGTATAATGTCTGTGTCTTTGACATTAGCGCTGCTAGCCACCTGTGCCCTGTACTACGAAGCCAGTTCAACAGACCCTGGATATGTTTGAGTAACAAACAAACTAACAACAACAAACTAACACACGAGATCTCGCTAAGCGGCCCTACGACGCTGGTTATCAACTCGGTAAATCAAGCCAGGGTTTCTCTCTCCAGCTGAGAGCGCGTTCACGTCTAAAACACGAGTGGATCTGACTTTAATTACATTTGTCTCGAGTGTTTCGTCAACTTAATGTGTTGCTTAAAATAATACTTCTGCATCCAGTCTGTGACACTGTGAGTGTTGCACGGCCAGATGAGGCTGGAGAAGCTGACTCAGATCAGGAAATATATGATATATTATGATATTATATGATCGATGATCTGATTGATGATGTAATATGAATGATAAGTGCGACACGTCGGCGTCTTCTCTGCATACGGCAGTTTAAACTGTATTTCCTTTATCCTGTAATATGACTTGAGAGATTTAAACTCCGCACACTGAGTTGATCTCTTTGCTATAGACGCCGGAGGCGGGCAGCGTCAGGTAAAAGAAGTTATTTAGCCTTCTCAAACCTGAGCCTCACGCGCCGCCTATGGGGGATGTTTCAAACCTTTATTTATACAGATAAACCCATTGAGATCATTGATCTCTTTTCCAAGGGAGACCTGCTCAAGTAGTTCCACATGAAACATAAAAACATAAACAGAACAACAAAAGGACATCATACAGCATCATTTACATAATTATCCACATAAGCAGGTACCAATAGCTTCCGATTGAGTAGCATCCAACCAAGCTTTAAAAACATTTAGTGGCACCAGATTGTTCAGTTTCCATTTAATTTGCAGACTATTCCAAGACAGAGGAGCTGCGCATCTAAAAGCTGTCTTCCCTAAGACAGTCCTAGCAGTTGGCACATTTAATAAAACCACTGCATTCGATCTCAGGCAGTAGCCACTTACAATTCTCCGAGAGATCAGGGAGCAGATATAAGATGGAAGTTTCCCTAACATGGCTTTGTATATAAAAATGTACCAGTGACTGAGCCTCCGTACAGTTAGTGAAAGCAAACCAGCCCTTGCATACAGGGTACAGTGATGGGTTAATGCTTTACAGTTTGTCACAAATCTCAGTGCACTGTGATACGCAGCATCTAACTTGACCAGGCAATGGGCAGGTGCATTCATATACATCAGATCCCCATAGTCCAGCACAGGTCAAAGGTCACAGTGACTAGCCTTTTCCTGGCCTCAAGCGAGAAACAGGACTTGTTCCTGTAGAAGAACCCTAGCCTAACCCTTAGCTTTTTTAGCAGGTTATTGACATGAAGTTTAAAAGTGAGACAATCATCAAGCCAGATACCAAGGTATTTGTAACAGGCAACAACTTCAAGTTTTGTTCCTTGCGTTGTTACAATATCTAAAACAGGCTCTGGTGTCTTTTTAGCTTTAGAAAAGAGCATTATCTTGGTTTTATCCACATTTAAAAGAAGCTTTATTTCAGAGAGCTGAGTCTGAATAGTGTTAAAAACAGCCTGTAATTTAACAACAGCCTTTTTAATGGTGGGACCTGCACAATACATCACAGTATCATCCGCATAAAAATGTAAAGTAGCTTCATCCACATTATCACCTACGCTGTTAATATATATGGAGAATACAAGTGGTCCTAAAACAGAACCTTGTGGTATACCATTAGAAATGTTGAACCACTCAGAAGACAGGCCATCAAAGTGAACACATTGGGACCTTTCAGAGAGGTAGTTCACAAACCAAACAGATGTGCTAGTGACTTATCCGACCGGCCCACTTCGGTACCGGCCCATCGGGATTCGTCCCGATGGCCAGTCCGCCACTGCACCCAGCCCACGTAAACTGTCAACGGGGGGAGCCTCGCTGCGGGGAAACGGTGGACCTAGTGTCCCGATCGGAGTGGGAATAATAATAATAATAATCCGTGCATTTTATCCATTAATTTCCCCAACATTGTGGTAAAAAAAACACACGTTTAATCCATGTTGTTGGTGTACTACAACTACAAAAAGCATCGGTTTGTTTTCTCATCAGGAAATGCAGACCGGCTCAAACAAACGATTTTTAATCATCATCCTCACGATCATTTAATGTATCATATGTTTGCCGAATTGACATGAAAGCACTAAATAAATGTAGTTTCATCCACTTGAGTTTACAACTACAAAAATAATCGATTTGTTTTTATATCACATCCGACGGGAGGAAATTCAGCAGCTCTCACTCCCGATTTGTAATCCTAATGTAATCATCATCTTCACCACGATCATTTATGTTTATGTCGCCGAATTGACATGAAAGCACTGACACATATGAATATACTGTAGTCAACTTCATTAAAACGTTATTAACATGCCTAATCTCAGTAATTCACCATTTCTACGCATGACAACACACTTTGTCCGTGTTTGGCTCTCGAAGCGTTCCCGCATTGACGTCACTTCCGTCTTCCCCCAAAACTTCAAAATGAGTCAAAGGAATTTCCCGCGATGTTCGAAATTATTGATATTTAACGGAACGGTATCGCTTTTTCTTTTTTAAACTGACGATTCGAGATGACTCGTAGCCCAATATTTCATTGCACAACAGTTGTTGGGATGCTGTCACAGGCTCTTTAAGTGCAAAAAAGGTTTAATATTGTTGAGATAATTGTGAACAGAAAATCTTTGATGTCATTAGTGTGGTAGGTACTGGATCATAAACCAAAGACATGGACTAACTAAAGTTTTCACCTCATGATGTGCGTTAGTTGTTACAATTGATTCTGTTCCTGTGATCATTATTTGTATCAGTGTTAACCAAAGTGTTGAACATAGGGACAGACATTGCAGACCATACAGTCTTATAAGCGCCCATTCCAGGGTCCACTGATACTTTTATCACAGAGTAACAGTCTTATCAATGTGAATTGTAATGTAATGGAAAGACAGAGAGTCATCTCCGTGGCGAAGATGTTTCTTTTGCTTTCCTCTGCTGGGAAACAAGTCTCTGTGCACTTGTTTCCTCTCTAACCTTCAGTAAGACACATCGCTGGTGGACAAAAAAGCTCCAGCTGCTCCTCCTGTCTCCTCCTTTTTGTTGATTTGTCAGGAAAAGCACAGCGCACGCATCACTTTCCACCTCCAATACAGCTCGGCCAGCCGTGGTCAACATGCTAACGGTTAGCTCGGATGGTACTCTTGTGTGGGTCAGGTTTTGCTGAAGCATGACCTTCAAGGAGGTGGAGGGCTCCCAGGAAGTAGTCAGGTCCATCAGAGCCGAGCGGGTGTTGAAAGAAACCATGGCACTTCCAGAGAGGGAAGTGCCACTGAGCTCCCCTGACCCCTGGAGTTCCATTTTGTTTGGGAAGATGGAGGTAAGAGAAGCCCAGTGATGCTGCAGAGTCCAGCCCACTTCCGCCTTTCTGTCCTTCAGCAGTACAGACAAGAAGCACTGACAGGAGTCCTTCACACTTTCCAGACCTAGGGAACATGTAAATCCATCTTTCCCTGCCAGCCCATTTACTGTTAAAGAGGTTTTCTGTGGTACACCCCCCTCAACCCTCCTAACCTGCACCCATGTTAACCTCCCCACCCCTTTGCACCGCACAGACAGCAACAGACTTGAGGTCAGTGAGTCCCAGGCCACATTGACATCCGCCCAGATATTACACCAGCTGTCCAGCTTCATCCGACCTGTCAGCTCAGCCTTGTGGGTACACACACCGCGGCCCCCAAACTCAAGCAGCCCATGCCAGCCATACAGCCCAGGCCTCTCTAGCCTCAGTCCCACATTTAGGTCCATTCTCCAAGGGTCACAAACCAACCCAACACTCAGGGCCCACCTCTGAGGCCCAGGCCGGAGCAGAAGCCTGAGACTAGATTGTGTAGGCACGCCCAGATACGTTAGCATTAGCACGGAGGAGTGGGTGAGGTTAGCCCGGAGCTCCGTCTGGCTGTTAGGACCGTAACAGCCTTTAGCTCTAGCGCTAAGTCTAAAGTGAGCTAGCGACAGGCCATAGCACAGCCTGTTGTGTGGTCTATAGGAGCGAAATACTCGTACCTCCACGGGGCGACCTGAGACATTTCCATAGCAATGGGCTGAGAGACGCTCTGTGCTGGAGTCCCCTGTGCAGTTCATCTGTGAAAACAAAAACACCCGTTGGCAAAGTTTGTTTTTCAAAGAAGAAACTGAAGGAGGAGATGGAAACATTTCTGTGGGATTACTGAACCTTAGACGTGAAACAGTCAAGCATGTTGTGGTACACCAACATGATAATTTGAGCCCATTTTCTAAAACATAAAATGTTTATTGTTGAAGCAGTGTTTCTGTTTAGTTCTTACTGGTTCATTTGATACTACTGATCATGGTGTGCAGCTGGACATGCTGGAATACTGGGACAACCTCTTTAAAGTCATATTTCTTGGTTGTTAGCTTAGATTAGCTGAGCATAAAGACACACAAAGAGGAAGACAGCTTCCCGTGCTTTGTAAAACTTTCTAAAGTCCATTATTGATAAATATTAAATTGAGAGTTAAATCATTTAAGTTGATAGTAATTTAACAAATAATACAAATATAATTTATAATGTTTAATAAATAGTAATTTAATGTATGTCATTTTATCATTAAGTTATCATTTCATTCTCTGTTAACAGTGAAATAGCTATCAATATACCATTTATTAATGATTTATTAATAAAGTGTTACCATCCCTTTAAGTGGTTTCCTACATGCAGGGTGAACATATAGTAGTTGTATCAATGTTGTATGGATGTTACAAGGATCAAGTGAAGTGCAGTGTCCTCCAGGGATAATCTGTGGGCCCTCTCTATTTGACATTATTTCCAAAAGCAACATTATTTTATGATAGAATTACATATTTTCCTTTCCAGATAATATTAATTGATGGATTAACTGATACCTTGATGTATAAAGGACAACGCTCCAAACGTATTGTTTAATATGAAAGACACAGTCAAAGTTCAAATGTTCAGTCATAAGGCGCATTCACACTGCGGTACTTTTCCCACAAAGGTTCATGCGAACTTAGTTCATGCGAACTCTTTTATCGCGTTCACACCAAAAAGAGCCGGTACTAAAAGTAGTTCATGCGAACCTTTTTACCCCCCCGAAAGTCCCTGCTAGAGAGCAGGGACTTTCGAGGGGCTCTTTTGTGAGAAAAGAGCTATATTTCTGATTGGCTGGGCGGATTGCAAACCACGCCCCGTAAAACTCCCAAAAAGTTTTGTGAAGCCGCCATTTTATTATCCTCGCATTAGCATTATTAGCATTAGCATTAGCCCAGCGCAGAAACGCAGAGAGACTAACTTATGGCAACACAAAATAAAACATGGGAGCGGTGGAGATGAGGAGGTGTCGGCGTTCTGGCGATTTACTCGAAGGCTTCAGTAGAAGCTGCTGGGACTCCCAGCAGCTTCTACTGAAGCCTTCCCCAACTCCGGGGACTTCCGGCCGGGGACTCCGGGCGGCAGTATACGCCGTGAAGTGGTTTGCGGCCTGCCAGTAAACCCAAAGCAGAAGAAGAAGAAGTGACGTCAGCGGCTTCATTTGCCTAATCCACCCCCAGGGACTTTTTCCGGTGTGAACGCGATCTGTACTTAGTTCATGAGAACTAAAGAGTTCTCATGAACTAAGTTCGCATGAACCTTTGTGGGAAAAGTACCGCAGTGTGAATGCGCCTATAGGCAATCAATCGGTAAATTAAAGTGTATACATGCTGTAAAGTTTACCTGTAAAGAGGTGGGTATGACACCCTGAAGGATCTTCATCTGTTGCCATAGAGACAATTTCAATATAGCTGCGCTGTTCTTTGATCCAACATTAAAAAGGATATCAACCACTCTCTGGTCTCCTGTGTGAAGGACCACGCCTGTGTCCAGGCTTTCTTTTTCTAACTAACCGTGGGAAAGAAAACACAAGAACAGATATCAAGTTGATACATCTAGTGTTGTTTATGAAATATGCTAGGGATATACAAATGGTAGATAGTCCTGCACCTGGTAATGTGCTTGAGCTAGTATGGAGCTTGATACACCTCTCTTCAGCAGGGCTTTGAAGTGATGGTGCAGCCTGGAGAAGAACTCCCATCGTTGTGTAAGCTGGTCAGTCTTTCCTCCATTAAACTCAGCTTTTAGATGTTCTGCTCCAGCATGCAGCTCTGCAAAGACTGACAAACGACCTCCATCCTGGGCCCACCTCAGCTGGGCATCACTGCTGGCAGGTACACCTGTATTCAGTGGTCAAAGGCAGTCAGACAACAGAAGAAGCTATATGTGTGCATATGTATAAAGTAATGATTTACCTGTGGCATTTAGTAAGACAAAGGAATGAGATAGTCTTGTGTAGATCTCTCCCATCCCTCCATCCCCAAATCGGCGACTCGCATTCATGCACAAATGCTCCGCCCCTGACCGAACACACAGCCAATCACGTGCCATGTGAAATGTTGTTCTTCCCATCATGCCCTCTTCATCTTCTCTGTCCAAAATATCTCCGAGAGCCTCCTGATGTCTGAGCTCCACGCTGTACAAGGTCTCCATCACTCGTACTCTCAGCTGTCCTACAATGACAATAAAGAATCAAAAATGATCACGATGTCAGGAAGTACATGTCCAAACTAAATCACAAGCTATCATGTAATATTACAAATATAATAGGTAACATTTCCGCATTCAAATGTCTAAAAACCTATAAACCTACAATATGTTAGCTATTTGGTTGTGTTTCCAACAATATTCAATATAGAGAAATTCCCCTGCCATAAATTGACGTGTTATCCGATTTTAAGCCACTTTTTTACAACACTCTTTTTAGATATTGGTAGTTTTTAGCTTAATATTTTACCCGGTGGAGGACTTTAGTCATCTAACGACTGTATCTTAAATTATACGATATGATTCGATAATATTGTCAGTTCAAGTCAAAAGCTTTTTTTGCAGATCCATTTACAACTTCAGCTATGACAAACATTAAACAAGAAACAAGTAATATGTCCGGCAGTGGCTCAGTCAGTAGGGGCTTGGACTGTGAGGGTCGCCGGTTCAAGTCCCCGAACAGACCTAAATATGGAGTGTGGACTGCTACTTGGAGAGGTCCCAGTTCACCTCTTGCCCTGCCGTGGTGCCCTTGAGCAAGACACCGGACACCCCGCTCACCCCTACTCCCATTGCTCCCCGGGCGCTGTGCAATAGCTGCCCACTGCTCCTAGTACTAGACTCCTGGTACTAGGATGGGTTAAAAGCAGAGAACAAATGTCACAGTGTGTGCTGTGTGACCATTAAAGAGGGTTTCATCCCTCCCATTCTATGTTCAACCCTTTAATGTACATTAATTTGGGATTAAATTAAGTGTGGTGCCTCAGGGATCAATCACTGGGCCCTGTTCATTTTTTATTTGTGTTATCATAGCGTTACTGGTGATACATAGACATATGGTCTATGGATTACAGTTTACTCAATGTAATAAATACTCAAGCACAATTCCCCACTACTTTTTGGGGGATTAAACTCCATTTAATTGTAAAATTGACTGATTCACAAAAGAGTTATCACAGAAACAAGCTAAGCAGATGTTAGGAGTGCGTCGGGGAAGCACTGATGTATAACTGTTGTTTTATCGAGTATTTGTGGTGGTTGTATTCTCCAGCCACCTCCCGTGTGTGTGTTTCCCTTCCCCTGTCTGTGTGGGCGTGGTGGCTGCCACTCCTGGCTCCCGGCTCAACCTCCACCTGCTGCAATCAGTTGGGCACCCTCCTCTGCTACACACCTGATTTCCATCAGCCATTACTAATGGCATATCAGCGGAGGCTCCACAACCTGTCAGCGCCAGATCGTTGTTTAAACCCCAGTGGTAAAAACTCTCAGCCTTCTTAGAATTCGTTAGCTATTTCCGCTACACTTTAATGTTCTTCTTACCTGTTCTTCTTGTGCTCTAGGATTACTCTCCACGCTCCTCCACCTCAACAGCCGCCAGCAACCGGATTACTCTCCACGCTCCTCCACCTCCAAATAAAACCTTTGTAACACTCTGCCGTGTCCTGCGTTTGGGTCCTCTCAGATAACCGTAACAGTATTATAGTTTAATACCCCAGATTAATTAATTTTGAAGAGGAGGGGACCTCTCTAGATAACTCAGCTCCCTGTAAAACTAAATGTGAAAAATGAAGGAATCCTATCCAGGAGAAGCTGACTGCAAATAAAAACTCACGATTCCATGCTTCTTTAAGATGCATCCAAAGTCTTTAAGTATTGTTTTGATTGGAAGACCCCTGGTGGCAGAAAATGACGAGTTGATTAAATGAACACTACCTTCAATGAGGGTGTCAGACTGTCCCAGCAGCCCGTCCAGCCCCAGGACTGTAGGCAGCACAGCGAGGCTGGCCATGGAGTGCCTCAGGTCCCCGGACACAGCCAGCTGGAGACCCCCGGTGTCTTTGAGAGACCCTTTGAGCTGAGCCAGCAGAGCCTCATGGCCCTGAGTGTAGGAGCCATGTAGAGACACACTGGAGGGAAGTTAATGCAATGAGAATCAAACGTCCAAAAAGAGACTTAAGACATTATTTAACACAAAATGATACAGTGCAATAGATGTGGTGTATTACCATTACATGATCGCAAAAGGAAAACCTACTTTACATTTTCTATAAACGAATTACAAGAAATCATAACAGCGATAAAACAGGGATAAAATACATATTTTTTTCATCAATTGCATTTTGTTATCATTTTGTGTGTTGCTAATATTATTTATTGTTGTATTTTTGAACGGATGGTATTCAAACCCTCACTCAATTATACTATACCAAAAACAAATAGATGCACACACCTGTCTGAGGACATGTTGGCAGCCATGTTTACGTGCAGGTCGGTGGCAGAAGGCAGCAGACTCTGGGATACGTTCACAGTCAGTCCCATGGCTCTCTCTCCCCTCTGGAAGGAGTGGGACATCTGGGCGTCCAGCTTCACCCTGTCCTTCCCATCAGCCCTCACATGTACGGAGCTACTTCCTGTGCCACAAACTGCAGAAACGTCTGCAGTGGCCTGTACCTTAATGTGGAAAACATCATATTTAGAAGATAGCTTAGATGCTAAAATGAAGACACATTTTGTTATCTGACTTTTTATTTATTTGACTATTTTCGGACCACTGGCAGACATTATTTTGCAAAAAACCGAAACAGTCTACCTCTAATGTTTTGGGTATCTTTGATTTGAAAGGATGGGTGAGGGAGGAATAAAGGCCGACTCTTCCTGATGTTCCATTGAGCTGTACAGAAAGCTAAAGAGAAACAAACAAAAAATCCATAATTAACGCCAATTAAACATGCAATAATTACAATTCTGAGTTGTTTTTACTCACTTGGCATTCCTGTCGCTCTATTCTCAGTTTCCCTCCTGCCTGATAATCAAAGTCACTGTTGTTTTTGGGGTTCCATCCTACATTTCCCTCCACTATAGCGGAGGAGGGGAGCTGCAGCTGTAACAGTAATAACAGAAAAGTGATCACAAGTTCGGCCTTTTCTACTGTAAACTATACTGTACGCTGCTGGAGGTGGACTTGTTAGTTGTTAAGAACTTACAGCTATCTGCATGCATCATACATACTGTATAACAACTGGTTTTGTCTGTAGAATAATGATGGTAATAGTCTGCTTCACCTGGAGTAGATGGGAGAAGTTGGCTCTGACTTTTATCTCTTGGTGAGTTGAGTGCAAAGGGTTAAACTGAACTTGTCCAAATAACGTCAGTCTCTCTTTGCTGCCGACCCGTAACCTTCCCTGGATGTCTCTCTGGGTCTTAAAAGGAAATGTAAAACATTTATTAAATACACAAATGTTCCCAACATTTTCTAACAGTATATAAGTTAGTGTACTTACTTACATTTGATCACACTTATAAAAATAAATAAATATGCTTATCCATTGTAATTAAATTAAATTATCCTACAACTCTGCAAGTTTCAGTTTGTCATTTACAAGTTTAATATCTTAATAAACATTGAACTTGAATTTAAGGGGACACGATACAGGAGAATAAGGTCAAACATGTAACTAGTAGATATCACCATGCTCATAGGCGTCATTTGCACTGGGGACGCTGGGGACATGTCCCCAACACTTTTTGAAATGGCCAATTTTGGCCCCACCACTTTTTAAAAGTATAACTCTAAAATGACCCAAAAACATACAGCAATGTTGTTTGGCCTGTTTGCCTGGCCCTGAAGTAAAGGTTGTCTTGTTGCTTTATTTTCTTGTCCGAGAGTACCAGAATGCGTAGTTTACATATTAAAAGGGGGAGGATCCCCCCAGACCCCCCTACAGGGCTTCAGTTTGCAAACATGGTTTTCACAACATGTGAGTGTGCATTTGCGTTGCTGTGGAGAACAGGCGTGTTCAAGACTCTTAAAGAAAGACGGAGAACATTGGCTTCCTCAATAATTTGCCCCTGGCCACACATCTATAATGGTTCCTACGAAAACAGTCTGTAGCCTGAAACTGTGAATCCTGTCTATACACGTGTTGATAGCAAATAGTCAGGAAATGGGTGTGTACAAAAAAAGCAATACAGTTTTATTTTTATCTGAAAAAAAGTGTCCCCACCCCATGTGCATGCTACTTCCCCAGTAGATAACATACGCAGTTACTTTTTGGTTTATTTGTCATTTTCTAAAATGTTTAAATATGCATTATTAAACGCTAAGTTTTTGGTTATAAGCACTTAATGTGTGTGTATTTTGGATAATTTAGTTTTACTAGTCTCAAAGAAGAAATGTTATAGAAGCAAAATAGCCAACATTTTCAATTTTGACCAGAGAAGATATTTCTGTATCCAGACACCTTAAAACCGAAGGAAAGAAGAGTTGAAAATGGAGTAAGGCAAGGCAAGGCAAGGCAAGGCAAGGCAAGGCAAGGCAAGGCAAGGCAAGGCAAGGCAAGGCAAGGCAAGGCAAGGCAAGGCAAGTTTATTTATATAGCACTTTTCAACACAAGGCAATTCAAAGTGCTTTACAAAAAATGAAAGACATTAAGCATTAAAAAAGAAAAGCTAATAAAATAAACATTAAAAGAAAAAATACATGGATAAAAGTTACAGTGCAGTTTAAGATATGAATAGTTCAATTAAAAGCAGCGACAAAAAGAAAAGTCTTCAGCCTGGATTTAAAAGTAGTAAGAGTTGCAGCGGACCTTCAGGTTTCTGGGAGTTTGTTCCAGATATTTGGAGCATAATAACTGAACGCTGCTTCTCCATGTTTAGTTCTGACTCTGGGGACAGGAAGCTGACCAGTCCCTGAAGACCTGAGAGATCTGGATGGTTCATAATTTAGCAGGAGGTCAGTAATGTATTTTGGGCCTAAACCATTCAGTGCTTTATAAACCAGCAGCAATATTTTGAAATCTATTCTTTGACACACAGGAAGCCAGTGTAAAGACTTCAGAACAGGAGTGATGTGATCCACTTTCTTAGTGTCAGTGAGGACTCGAGCAGCGGTGTTCTGATAGATTTTTTAGTGAGACCTGTGAAGACACCATTGCAGTAGTTGAGTCTACTGAAGATAAAGGCATGGACAAGTTTTTCCAAATCCTGCTGTGACATTAGTCTTTTAATCCTAGATATATTCTTTAGGTGATAGTAGGCTTATTTAGTAACTGTTTTAATGTGACTGTAGAAACTCAGGTCAGAGTCCATGACTACACCTAGATTTCTGGCTTTATCTGTTGGTTTGAACATTGCACACTGAAGCTCAGCGCGAACTTTTATACGTTCTGACTTGGCTCCAAAAACCATTACCTCAGTTTTATCTTTGTTTAATTGGAGAAAGTTCTGACACATCCAGTCATTGATTTGTTCAATGCACTTACTCAGTGTTTGAATTGGAGCATAGTCTCCTGGTGAAATTGTTATGTAAATATGTGTGTCATCTGCATAGCTATGGTAACTTATTTTGTTGTTCTTCATTATCTGAGCCAGTGGTAGCATGTAGATGTTAAAGAGAAGAGGCCCCAAGATGGAGCCTTGAGGAACCCCACATGTCATATTTGTCAACTCAGATGTGTATTTACCTATAGAAACAAAGTTGTTTCTGTCCTTTAAGTAGGATTCAAACAAATTTAGAACTGTTTCCGAAAGTCCCACCCAGTTTTCCAGTCGGTCTAGTAATATGTTGTGGTCAACAGTGTCAAACGCAGCACTGAGATCTAATAATACTAACACTGAAGTTCTGCCACTGTCTGTGTTTAAGTGGATGTCATTAAAGACCTTTACAAGAGCAGTCTCAGTGCTGTGGTTTGGACGAAAGCCTGACTGGAACACATCGAAACAGTTATTTAAATGCAAGAAATTACTCAACTGTTAAAAAACAACTTTTTCAATGATTTTACCTAGAAATGGGAGGTTTGATATGGGCCTGTAATTGTTCATTATTGAAGCATCTAGATTATTCTTTTTTAAGAGTGGTTTAATGACTGCAGTTTTAGGGGCTGTGGAAAAATACCTGAGTGAAGAGATTTGTTTACTATATGAAGTAGTTCTGAGGCCATGCAAGGAAAAACATCTTTGAAAAATCCTGTTGGAATAATATCAAGGCAGCAGGAGGAGGATTTCAAAAGTTGTATAATGTCCTCTAGGTTTTTATCATTAATCTGATGGAATTGTGTCATGATGTCTGAATTGATGTAAAAGGATATGTATTAAAATGTCATTACCTTTTAAATAAATAAAGAGGTTATTTTTTTTATTGTGAGCGTTTTGAGTTTAGAAGGCTGGCAGCTTACCTGGTTGCTGGTTAGGGTCACACAGACCTCTGAGTCTGATGGAATAGTGTCAGAGCCGAAAGGATGGACGAGTGCAGAACAAACCTAAACATGGAAAAAGCCAGAAAACATATCGATAATCGACTTGTGTCATGTGTGAGTCATAAATCAACATGTGTCAAACTTACAAAAGGGCTCGGTGGTTTGTAGCCGAGGGTGAGGGTGTGGATGACCTCTCTGTTGCCATGGAAACCCGCTTTGGACTCCAGGATGTAGAGGCCTCTGAGGAGGTCGACGGTGAAAGTCTCCCGTAGGAGGAAAGTCTGAGGAAAGGTCTGGAAGGGCTGTCTGTGCGATATGGCAGCTATTAATGTCAGCAACTGGCATTTTAACATAACTACAACATCCTAAAACACATCAACAGATGAAGTCCGAGTGAATCACAGACCTGAGCTGCAGCATGGCTCTTTTCTGATACATCTTCTTGTCCTTCCTCAGCTCCTCCACTACACCCTCAAACTCCAGCTCTGTGGACGGACTCTTCGGCTTCGAGAAGGTCATCTTCAGGATCGCTTGCCTCTTTTTCAAATTCTAAAAGAAGTGAGAAGATAATCATTTTCATCTAACTGAGCAAAAAAGACATAACACAGACAGAAATACTGACCAAAAGGAGACACAAAATAGGTAAAAAGAGACAGAATATGATCACAAAGAGAAGCAAAATGTCCAAGAAAAACAACCATAAAAGAGACACAAAAATATTACAAATGGGGAGAATATTGCCACAAAAAGCCAAAAACCTTTCAAAATAGACAGAATACAAAGAGACAAAAAACGTCCAAAAATAAATGCAAAATGACATAAAATAGACACAAAAGGGCTACAAAGAGACAGAATATAACCACAAGTCACAAACACCATTAAAAAAAGAGCGGATTATGAACACAAAGAGATGTAAAACGTCAACAAATAGATGCAAAATTACTGTCAGACGCAAAGGGCTACAAAGAGATGCAAAACGGCAATAAAGAAACCAAAAAAAGAGACACACAAAACAACTTCAAAAGATAGAATAAAACTACAAAGAGAAACAAATGTACAACAAAGAGACATCAAATCACTACAAAGACAGGCAAGAAAAACTAAAGTCTCTTTGAATCTGTGGCTCTGGTTTAACTGTGCTGTATATAGGATGGGCGGGGGCCCTTTACATGTCTGTGCCTGGGCCTAATGTCTCATATTCCGCCCATAATCTAAAAGCATTTCAGTAATAATCCCACCCTTCCACAGACACCACCCACCTTGTCCACGGTGTTCAGGGCAGCAGAGAGGCTGGCGTTGTGCCTGCCGCAGGTGGAGGTCATGTGCAGGGTGTGGCTGGATTTAGAGGCCTCCAGGGAGACGTCTCCTCTCAGGGGGGGGGTCCAAAACGAGCTCAGAGAGCCGGAGGCCTTTACACCGCGCTTCCCCACCACGGCCCACCCCCCTGCCTGGGGAGGGACAGGAGGAGTGAGAAACACAGTGGACACTTTAGGTAAAATGTTCAAATCGCTAATGGAGCATTTGAGTGATATCATTAATTATTTAAATAAGTATTTTTACTTAATATGTGTAACCTTTCTAGTGCATTCTTTTTTTTTATTGATATATTTGTGTGACCTTTATTATTAATTGTTGTTTATTTTATTTTGATCTATTTACCTTGGTCATATGGTGCCTTACATCTTTAAAATAAAGTTTTAAAAAACTGATCTCCTCTCATCTCAATCAATAACATTGTATTTATAAATAAGTTAGATTGTTAATATCTCCCAGGCGTGTTCCCCCCCCTCCCTCACCTGGATGTACTGAGCGGCTGCTGTGCTGATCTCCAGGCGGGCCTCCCCCCCCCGGCCCCGGCTCCTGTAGAGAGCCTCCAGCATGAGGGTCCGGATGTTCAGCCACTTGCTGGCGGTCAGCTCTGAGGTGAGCTGGAGGGAGTGGCTCTGCTGCTGGGTCAGTCTGTGGGAGGTGAACACGTACAGCCAGGGAGAGTCCATGGTGAGGCTGCCTGGAGGAGAAGAGAGACAGGATGCTGACCAGGGCCTCACTGCCAACACACTCCAATTACAGTCAGATAGAAATGTACCGGTAAATGTTGATAATAAAAATACATTGATTATACATTAGGTTCTAAATCAAACATCTTATTGTTTTTTTGAGAGTGTCACTGTCACTAGTACTACGATAAGATATGATAATATATGATATCTGATAAACAAGATACAATACGAAAACGATAAGATATACGATATGCAATATAAAATAAAATATAAAATACAATATATGATACGATATACAGTATACGGTATGGGATATCAAGATACGATATACGATGCGATATGATATACGATATAAGATATGATATAAGATGCGATATATATAATAATAATAATAGCTTGGATTTATATTTATATTTAGCGCCTTTCATGAGACCCAAGGTCGCTTTACAAAGAAGAACAGGAGTAGAAACAAACATAACAAAAGGCATTCAGACAAACAGTCATACAGACAAAACAACAAATAGATTTGGGGCCAAAGGCCTTAGCAAACAGATGGGACTTGAGGGCCCTTTGAAGGCGTCAAGTGTGGGGATGTTTCGAATCTCCGCAGGGAGAGCGTTCCAGAGGGTGGGGGCTGCCACACTGAAGGCTCTGTCCCTGAAGGTTCGCAGGTTGGTGCGGGGGGGTGGTAAGCATGCCAGAGTCTGAAGACCGCAGGTTCCGAGGTGGGGCATGTGGGCGGAGGAGGTCCGATAAGTACTGGGGGGCATGGGCATGGAGGGACTTGTAGGTGAGCACAGTTTTGAACACACTGGAGCCGGACCAGGGTTTTGTTGGGGTCCCCAAACAGGACACCGTTGCAGTAGTCCAAGCGGGAGGTGACAGAAGTATGGACTAGGGTTTCTATATGATACGATATACGATATGTAATACACGGTACAATAATTGATAAGACACAATATATGATAACAAATAACTGCTAACAGAGCACTTATATACTAATAAAGGACTGGCTTATCTAAAGCCAGTTGAGTAGCACTTGAAATGTTTGGCTCTATGAAACCTGATTACTTTATGATTCTGTTTTCTTCAAGGTTGTGTCTTCCTGGTCGAATGTACTTATTGTAAGTCGCTTTGGATAAAAGCGTCAGCTAAATGTAATGTAATGTAATGATACGATAAACTCTACGATAAACGACATACGAGGTACGATATCCGATATGACATAGGATAGACGCTACAATATGATATACAATACGATATATGTTAAGATAAACAATACGATAGGATACAATACAAATACGATTGACAAAAACAATACGATAAACTATTTAATATGATAGGCTACAATACTATATGAGACAAAATAATACAATATATTATTATTAAACACAATGATGCTTTAAATAACTATAATCCTTTGTTAAAAGACCATTAAACATAGGCAACAAGTTTAACTCTATCTATGTCAAATTAAATATGGCTGTTTACCTTCCCATTTCCTCCGCGAGGAGCCTTTGGGGGGGCTTTTCCAGTGTAATCCGGCCACCAGAGGCATCAGGCTGTTGTAATGGACTTTGAGATGAGTGCTGCTCTCTGAGCCCAGCTGTTTCAGGTGAGAGTGCATCAGCTGGGTTCGGTAGTTCAGATTCTTCTCTGGGACCTGGAGACTGAACTGGGTTCACCAGAGGAAAGATTTTACTGTACTTTGGACATAAAAGATCAATTTCATGCTTAGAAAATGTAAATATAAGGATTATTTTTATTATAGATGTGAGGTGGTTTAGAATAGTTCTGTTTACCTCCAGTGTGTAGCTGGTGTGGTTTTGTGTGGTTTGGTTTTTGAAGGACTGGCTAAGTAGAAGTGTGCGTTTGTTGTTGATCTCGTCCCAGTGTTTGCCGTAGCTCACGTCCAGGGACGATGTAATGTGGGCGGGGCTCTCCTCGTGGCGGAGGTGGATCTGCAGACACAGAAGAGAAACAAAGAGCTCTGTTCGGAAGCTATATCATAAGATTTCTCAGCATTTCCACTCATGATTTTCTATACGAATGGTGCCATATGGAGGCGTGTGGCGCAGTGGACTAGTACGTTGGTGTTCGGATCAGGGGAGCACAGGTTCAAACCCCACTGCAGTCAGCATGTCGTTGTGTCCCTGAGACACTTCGCCCCAAATGGCTCCTGTGGGGATTGCCCACAGTGCTGAGTATGTAAGTCGCTTTGGATAAAAGCGTCTAACATGTAATGTAATATAAAGAGATATATTGAAGCAGCAATTGACCTAAAAGGACATAGAAGTTGTTGGTGTTTGTTTTGTTGTTTGACTATCCCAACAAAAGGAAGTCACGCTATGTCACAAACTGACTTTGCAAGGCAGCTGTCGTCGAACAACTCCCATGATCTTGGAGATAAAATTACTGTTTTTTTCAACAAAGTATGGTGGCTTTGGGGAGGTCTTAGATAACAGATGCACTTTCCTCGTAAAAGGAAAACTATCTGACGGCAAGGACAACCGTTGGAAATATTTACAATATAGCATACATTTAAAGCGTTATACTCTTCTATAAAGTGAGCCTTTCTTTAAGCTGGCTAAAATACATTTCGCACCGGCCTCTGTCCACAGCAATACATTGGGGTTTTGTTTTTCACAAGCTGTAACTACTTGTTTTTCAAAACTGGAGGCATGATGACCATCGTCCACTGTAGGTTATACAGCGACTTTGTATTAATGCCTCATAACCCCACACAATCCAGACTACCCTTTACCAGCTTGTGTGAGATCACACAGTGGGTTTCAGGTACCTTGTGGTTGATGGGAGCCGTGTTGGAGCAGTGGAATTCATGTTCTGCTCTCATGATGTAGGTGAGGTTTGAGTCCCTCTCCCTCCTTAGTCTCTGAGACGTGTAGCACTCCTGACGCAGGTGCTGGGCATCACCTGTGCAGGGGTCAGGGAAGCTGAAGTTTTTGTGAGCTAAACATTATACCTGACGGGGAGAAACTTGATGTAAAATTGCTCAATTTCCTCCAAACATTAACAAGAGCCCTTTCTTTAGGAAGAACAGATTTGTTTGTGGTAGTAGCTTTAAAAAACGTGCCATTTTGAAAAACTCATCAGGAATATCTCTTTCGAAATTAATTGAAAATAGTGGTTTATCTAAAAACCTTTTCAATGTTGTCTGTATAATAAACAGGATATTGGATAGGCAGTTGGTCCGAAGAAGGAGACATTCTGCTGCTGAGTTTTCCAAAATACAGAAACAAAAAAGATGTGTTAACCTTTGCAAATTACAATTTAACAATCTGAAGGAATAGAGCAGCACCTTAGTACCATTTCCTTTTTAAACACTAACCCATATTATATTACCATTGATGGAGTTAAAGCAGTTAAATACCATCCCTTTTCCTAATTGCAACCTTTCCCACTAAAGAGCACTATTGGAGGATTCTTAATGTTTTGTATGGTTTTAGGCATACTTTACTTTTTTAGAGTTTACTCCTGCTTTTTTTTTTTCTTCCTTTTTTGCAACTTAATTTCTCTGGTAATATTATGAATTCACCATTATACACCAAAGCACATTCCTTGTATGTGTAATAAACCTTGTACTAGTGTGTGGCTTCTCAAAAAATGTACATATTTTAGTAGCTCACCTCCTAGACCATATTTGAGCCTGAGCGCGGAGCTCCACACTGAGCCCTTCTGCTCCATCAGACCCAGCATCCTGGTGCCCACCAGCCCAGGTAACAGGAGCTCCGCCTCCACAGAGTACTGCCTGCTGCTGGCATCCCGCCTGCGCTCCAGGGACACTGATGGAGGAACGAACACAGCTAAACTACATGTCAAAGGTAAACATTCTAAACAGCATAGGAACAACTTTTACAGGGATTCCTTGGCCCATCCATTCACTTCACGTCCCGCTTTGCCGCACTGCATTGTGGTTCCGTCGCGGCGCTTTACCTCTACGTTGCTCGCTTCAAAAGTAGAGAAAAGTTCAACTTTTCAAATTTCGACGGAAGCATCAGCCAATCAAATCATATGCCAGCGTGGACGCTGCGCAAACCTCAGCTATCATGTGGGTTAGTCACCAACTGGGGCCAACGGTTGTTTTGTCATTTCAGGGATGTTCCATAAACCTACATTTTCTACCAGTATGCGGCAAATTCACTGGTTAATAATTGTTTTCGGATTGCATAGAAGTCTATGAAAAAATGACCCTACTTGTAACTTGATTTGTGACTTAGGGTAACATTTTCTGAATAATACATTTATGGTAAATATTATGTCAAATGTAAATGTCAAAAATAAATATTATATATATTATATTAGTTGCATACCCGACAGTGATGCAGTTTCTCTGAACACGTTCTTCACAGTGGCGGAGAAGCTGGTCTTCCTGCCCAGTCCACGTGTAACATTGGCAGAGAGGATCATGGGAAGTCCATCAGCGGCCATTTTGGCTTCAAGGTGATAGCGCGTCCTCTGCTCTGACAGCAGGGTGTGAGTGTCCACCAAACCCTAGAAATAAACTAATTAACATATTTCATGACTAGACATGTAATCTTATCACATAGAATACACAATCTCAATACTTGCCATGACGTAATAGTGAACACCATCAATTATAAGCTCCAGCTTTCCTGACTTTACGTTCCTCTCTTGTTGAAGTTGCCCTGAAAAAACAACACATTTTCAGTATTAAACCCTGAAATAAGTTTTTTTCCCATAATTCCCCTCTGCGACTGACCTTGTATGTGGATGGTTTTCAGAGGATGGGTGATCCTCAGCAGCAGTCTGTGGGGGTTGAAGGTCAGGTCCAGAGACATGTCCCTGGGGATGGAGGACTGAGGTGTGGCCAGGAGGAAGTGGATGGAGGCCTCTCTGGGCAGCCAGGTGCCTCTCTGAAACACAAGTTGTGTGGCTAGATAAAGAGATCTCACACAGTGGAATACAAAGAACGTAGCTTCTTTTCTCCTACCTGAGGGCGCAGTGAGTAGGCGGCCTCCAACATGTAATAATGGAGGCCTCGGTCAAGCTTCAGCAGGCAGAGGGAAAGTTGGACGGGTCCTGGAGCAGGAAGTGAAACCCCTGGGGCAGCCGATGTGTACGAAGCGTTGGAGCACAGCTGCCAGCCAACCATCTTGGACCCTGCCAAGGAAGCAGAGATCAAACAGAATCTAACTTTTATCATCTGACAATCGTAGAAAGTAAGCCATCAGGTAAAATCCTAAATCGTCCTATCCCTGCTTCTGTCTGTGATGTATCAATCTATACAGAGTGTTGTGTTGGAGGACTCACATGTCTTTGGGGTGCAGGAGGTCTTCTGCACTCGATTCTTTGGCCCCCTGATCTCCTCTCTGTGGTCTCCACTGAGCTGAAACACTCTGGAGCTGGTCAACACACAAATGGACACACTCGCTGAAACCCTTGACATATCAAACACTGGCTGATTGTCTTCAATTAAAATGCATTTATTAATTCGAAGATTTTGCAACCTGCTAAACATAATCAAGAAGAAAGAAAATGTGTACAAATAAGTGTAAAGCAAAGTGAAAATGTGGTAAAAAATATGTATTAAATATTGAACCAATTCAACAATTACATTTTAAAAATCTTACACTAACAGCATCTCCAGGTCTAAACAATTATGACAGATCTATAGGGCCTTAAAACGGCATCCTTCTAATATCTAGCGTATTTTTAATGCATTAAAAAAAAGGCTTATTGTATAAAAGTCTATGAGAAAATGACATTACTTCGCACTTCTTTTATTACCACAGTAAATCTTTTTCTAATAATTTTATGGTCTCAATTTCTAGTTTGTAGTCTTTTTCAATACATCGTGATGTTAATTTAGTAAAATTGGGTCCCATTTATAGTGAAATAGACGATAAAGCAGGAAATACTTTAGGGCCTATCTAATTAGCAGATCTCTACCACATGGTGTAGAACAGTTGGGGTGTTTTCGTCTTACAACTTTAACAGTGCATTTACAGTTTCAGAAAGTTACTTTTTGGATGCCAAAAAGTTTCGGTGTTTGGTTTTACTTAGCTTTACCCTCTTGTACCATTTCTGATTCTAAAAGATGACGAATGTAATAAAGGAACAAATAATTCTGGTAATAATCCACTGTTACCTGAGAGAGATGATGTCCATGACGTCCTCCGGTGTGTTCAGTGTGACCCGGACATCCCGCCCCTCCTGCAGCTGAACACTACCATCCAGACTGGTGGAGCTCCTCAGCTCAGAGACCCAGTCCACCGCAGCCTGACCCAGAGCACCGTCAACCCCCATCCTGGCCGACAGCCTCACGTAGGCACTGGGAATACAGACAGCAGTTACACTCTACCGCTTGTAACCAAATGTCAGAGTAGTAGCCCCTGTCAGATTATATGGAAGTACTTTGGTTTGATGTATCCGGTCAGGGAGAAGTGAGAGGTGTCCCTGTAGTTGATGTTGCCCTTCAGACGCAGCGACAGGAGGGAGGTCATGTTGATGCCCAGTTTGATGGGTAAACCGGACAGAGACGGTAAAACCAGCTCGTCTGTCATCAGCACGGCCCGGTGGTTCAGCTGGACTTCCTGACCCTGGAGGACAGAGAGTGTGTGAGAAACTGACAGGAGGGTAAACAGACAGAGACTAGCTCAAATAAGACTAGGAGCGTGGACTGAGGTTAACCTGTTAGGCTCGAAAATGACATTTCCAGAACAAATGACCATATCTTCCCTTCTAAAAGGGGAAAATTAATAATCTTTTTTCTCAAAGCAATGATAAACCTGTGAGTTGGATGTAGAAAAGTCAGAATCAATATAGATGATTTTTATTTTAAAGAAAATTCAGATTGAACATGGTAAAAAACTGTAAATTAAAGTGTCCGTCCAAAACATTTGTTTTACTTATATTGAAAACTACCCTTGGATGATGGGTTAGTAGACTAAAAGCTTTAGGAATCCAAAGTACAACATATAATAAGTACCCTGCATCAGCGTAAGCTTTGTGGTTTAAAAAAAAAAAAAAAATCAGTTAGCTGAGTTTCTTCCTGTTACATGGATACTCATAGTTTATTACATCTTAAGAAGCCCTCAGACGCTGTTGCTTGCAGATGTTGTGGTTTTGACCTCTTTGGCAGGTCCGTGGGGCTTAAGAGGTTAAATCTGGAGGACGACTGGTGACGACGTCTCACAGTTATATACAGTGGGGCAAAAAAGTATTTAGTCAGCCATCAATTGTGCAAGTTCTCCCACTTAAAAAGATGAGAGAGGCCTGTAATTTTCATCCTAGGTATACCTCAACTATGAGACAAAATGAGAAAGAAAAAATCCAGAAAATCCCATTCATTTTTAAAGAATTTATTTGCAAATTATGGTGGAAAATAAGTATTTGGTCAATAACAAAAGTGCATCTCAATACTTTGTTATATACCCTTTGTTGGCAATGACAGAGGTCAAACATTTTCTGTAAGTCTTCACAAGGTTTTCACGTACGGTATTTTGGCCCATTCCTCCATGCAGATCTCCACTAGAGCAGTGATGTTTTGGGGCTGTCGCTGGGCAACACAGACTTTCAACTCCCTCCAAAGATTGAGATCTGGAGACTGGCTAGGCCACTCCAGGACCTTGAAATGCTTCTTACGAAGCCACTCCTTCGTTGCCCGGGCGGTGTGTTTGGGATCATTGTCATGCTGAAAGACCCAGCCACGTTTCATCTTCAATGCCCTTGCTGATGGAAGGAGGTTGTCACTCAAAATCTCACGATACATGGTCCCATTCATTCTTTCCTTTACACGGATCAGTCGTCCTGGTCCCCTTGTAGAAAAACAGCCCCAAAGCATGATGTTTCCACCCCCATGTTTCACAGTAGGTGTTCTTTGGATGCAACTCAGCATTCTTTCTCCTCCAAACACGTCTAGTTGAGTTTTTACCAAAAAGTTCTATTTTGGTTTCATCTGACCATATGACATTCTCCCAATCCTCTTCTGGATCATCTAAATGCTCTCTAGCAAACTTCAGACGGGCCTGGACATGTACTGGCTTAAGCAGGGGGACACGTCTGGCACTGCATGATTTGAGTCCCTGGCGGCGTAGTGTGTTACTGATGGTAGCCTTTGTTACTTTGGTCCCACACGGGGGGACCTAGTCAATGACCTGCCTCTGCAGGTCATTGACTGGGTCCCCCCGTGTGGTTCTGGGATTTTTGCTCACCGTTCATTTTGACCCCAAGGGGTGAGATCTTGCGTGGAGCCCCAGATCGAGGGAGATTATCAGTGGTCTTGTATGTCTTCCATTTTCTAATAATTGCTCCCACAGTTGATTTCTTCACACCAAGCTGCTTACCTATTGCAGATTCAGTCTTCCCAGCCTGGTGCAGGTCTACAATTTTGTTTCTGCTGTCCTTTGACAGCTCTTTGGTCTTGGCCATAGTGGAGTTTGTAGGAGACCAAATACTTATTTTACCGAGGAATTTACCAATTCATTCATTACAAATCCTACAATGTGATTTCCTGGATTCTTTCCCCCCATTCTGTCTCTCATAGTTGAAGTGTACCTAGGATGAAAATTACAGGCCTCTCTCATCTTTTTAAGTGGGAGAACTTGCACAATTGGTGGCTGACTAAATACTTTTTTGCCCCACTGTAGTTCAAAGCAATCCAAAGCTTGATTATCATAGAAGTATCCAGGTTTTATTTTGCAATCTCAACCCATTTGTGGTATTCTTGTCCATTACTATCCTGCTTTTGGCAGAACTACTGCGATAATATAGCAAAAACACTGTTGATAACTGTTAATGTTTTTCCCTATATTGCAACATTTAGGTTTGCAGAAGACTCCAAACATTATAACTCGAAGCAATGAGATATTCTAGCGTTCACTTCCTTACTAGAGACACGCACAAACAATCTTCTTCATTGGAACTCCGCAAAAAAACTCTATTACTTAAAAATAAGTTATTCGGTGAGACAAAATTCTTATAAGATATAAATCTAAATCATTTTTTTGCACACCATGTTGTTTCAATATTACAATTTAAAGCTCATCACACACTGAATTCGGAATACACCAGTCGAAATTCAAAAAGGAGCACATAAACGCACCATTAGCCTTGGTGGAAGTCTGGGCTCTCTGGGTGCCATTCTACTTTCGTTTTTTTTATTCTTTCTTTTGTTGTGTTTTTTCCTCTATTGGGATTTTCTCTATTTTTTTTTATTTTTAACTTTGAATAGTTTGCATACAAATTTAAAATGCAGAAAGGATACCTTCTTGTCCTTTTGATCCATTGAGATAAACATAATCTTAATTTAATGTATCATTTTATGTCATTGTTAAACTGACATTTTCCTTTTCTCTTGTGCCATATCTTAAAAAATATATAAAAACATATTTAAGAGTAGCTGCTGTGAGTATACCTTGAGCAGTTTGACAGCCAGTCCGGCCACGCTCAGCGACAGATGGTCCAGTTGGTTGGAGAGATCTTCACACGAGAACACGCTGAGCTCATTGCCAAACACCTTCACACCGACCCAGCACCGGGGCCTGTTCTCCTCTGATCTCCTCCTCCCAAACAACTGGAAAAGACACATTTATGAACAGCCTCTAAAATTACTTTTATTTCAAGAGAGCTGAAACAAGTAGTCAGTTATTTGTTTGGCAGAGAATTAATCGCCAACTAAGGATTTGATGATTGTGGCTTCTTAAATGTGAGTATTGATGCTTGCATTTTTCTTGTTCTTCATTTCCTGTAACATCTTAGATGCAAATTCAGGAACTTAGGTCATTTTTATTTTCTAATCTCATGAGTCAATGAAATCAAAAGAAAATAACCTGTAAATGAATCAATAGTAAAAGATAGTTGTGAGCTACAGCCCTAATTTAGGCATTTACTTCAAGTATTTTACAAATGTACATTCAAGATAACAGTTTTAAATCTAAAATGCAATATAAATGGCCACAAGTCCGCTGCAAAAACCTCCCCACATGTTCACGTCTGTGTATCCCTCTTGATTGGCTTAGTGTTAATCCTGCTGCCTTAACTCCTCTTAATAAAGTAGAGATAACTGGCCTTCAGCAATCACAGTGACCTCACCATGGCCCTGGCCTGGCTCAGATAACTGCTGGTGTCAGATAAACACGGTTCTTTTTCTGCACAACGTCCATCCTCTGTTCTTCTTCTTGATGCCTCTTTGGACTTCGACTTTGGACTTTGAGCCTGGGACTCTCCATCTGAGTTCTGCTGACCGAAAAAGTTCCTCAAAAGAGGTTCAGCGTTTTCAACGTGAAGGTCCACCTAAGTTGGGAAATAAATACATGGGTTTAAGTACATTTTGTAGGACTTTAATTTAGTTTTAGAATTCAAGTGGACATCAAACTCACTTCCAGAAGGTTGTGGGCTCTGCCATGTAAATACAGAGTCAGGTTGGCAGAGGCAGATCTTGGTAGAAACGATTTGGGAGAGAAAACCAAAGAGGTTTCCACATTTGTAATCCCCATGTCTGAAAGGAATTAGTCATGTAACATTAAGTTTATCTTGTATTGTTTATCTGGAATTTGAAACTGATGGGACGCCATCTTTACCTGATGAAATAGTGTAGTCTGAATAAAAAGAGTATTTCAAAAACTCAGCCTCAAAGTCTCTGCTGATAATGTCATCAGGCAGTGACTCGATTAGGGGCTGCTTCATGGGGTCCTCGCTCCTCAGGACATTAGTCAGGTGACTCCACACATATGATCCCACTGGAGAAGCAGAAGAGAAACAGTTATTAATGTCCATCAAGATGAGAAAGTTCTAAAAAGGAATATCCCACTTTTAGTTTTGCCCCTTTACCATTCATTGTTACTTTAACCCAGAAAGATATCTCGCAAATTTGTGAATTAAATCTCAGATCATTTCTTTGTACTTCCTCACAAATAGGACGCTATAAACTCAGATGTTCAAGCTTTTTTCAGAAATGTGTGATTTTTTGTTCTCATAAATGTTTCATTGTAAAAAGGAAAAAAGGAAATTAACAAATGACCCTGCAGAAATAAATAGGGCTTTTAAAATGTTTTATGAAAAACTTTATACAACCGAACATAAAGATTCAGGCCAACAGGAACATTTTCTAAGTTCATTAGTTTTCCCCACTATTTCAACTGATTCAAAAGGAAAACTAGACCATATCATAGGAACTGACGAGCTTTCAGAAGCCATAACCAGCATGACGGGGGGAAAGGCGGCTGGTCCAGATGTTCTTCCTATAGAAATCTATAAACGATTTAAAGATAAGCTACTACAGCCTCTATTGGATATGCTGTTGGAGTCATACGAAAAGGAGGACCTACCACCATCTCTTAGAGGGGCACTAATCACTCTGATGCTAAAACCAGGAAAGGACCCCACTGACTGTGCATCGTACAGACCAATCTCACTGCTTAATACAGATAGCAAAATTGTATGCAAGACATTGTCGAGACGCCTAAACAAACTACTGCCTTCCATGATTAAAGATGATCAAAATGGTTTTATTCAGGGAAGGCAAGCTTTTCATAATGTTAGAAGGGTACTAAATATTCTTTATTAAAAAGAGGGTCACCTAACATGGCACTGCTGTCCTTAGACGCAGAGAAGGCCTTCGACCGAATTGAGTGGAAGTATTTATTTGAAGTCTTGGAGAGGTTTGGAATAGGCGAAGGCTTTCTCAAATGGATCAGGACGATATATAAGAACCCAACAGCTGAAGTGGTGACAAATAATATTACTTCTACATCCTTCTCATTGTACAGATCTACACGTCAGGGCTGCCCCCTCTCCCCATTGCTGTTTGTGTTAGCAATGGAGCCATTTGCCATGGCTATTAGAGACTCTCCATCTATATCTGGGATCTCAGTGGGTGACTTGGACCATCGAATATCACTTTATGCGGACGATGTTGTTCTTTTTTTATCAAATCTTGAGTATTCTATACCATCTCTGTTAGAACTAATTACGACCTTTGGGGAATTCTCAGGCTACAAAATAAATATGCATAAATCTTCAATACTTTATCTAAATGAACAAGAGAGGCAGCAACCTAGAATACAAACTCCCTTTTTAGCTCATAGAGAAGGATTCACTTATTTAGGAATACAAATCACACCTGAAATGAATGATCTGGTTCCAGCCAACTATAACCCTGTTGTAGACTCTGTGGTAGAATCGCTTAACAGATGGACCTTAATGCCAATCTCTTTAATCGGTTGTGTTAACATCTTAAAAATGAATACATTACCCAAATTGCTCTATTTGTTTCAATCAATCCCCTTAAAATTTAAGAAAATATTTACCAACTTTATCTGGAATAATAGACGCTCTAGGCTCCGTTTTACCCTACTTTACTTGCCTTATGACAGAGGGGGTCTAAAACTGCCCAACCTACGCTGGTACTATTGGGCAGCACAACTGAGAGCAGCCATGTGCTACTTCTCCCCAGAGGAAGCTCCAGCGTGGGTCAAGATTGAAGCATGCTCAGCTCAGGGGTTATCGCTTAGGAGCTATCTTTATTCTTCTGAGCCAAAGAAGCTAGGGAAAAACACAAAAAACCCCTTTCTAAGAAATACCATACACATCTGGCATGAGGTCCAAAGATATATAGGGGACACCCCCCCCCACTGTCAGGTTTCACCCCCATATGGGGCAATAGTCAATTTATACCTGGTAGAGAAGATGCTGGTTTTAAGATTTGGGCGAACAAGGGATTAAGCAGGATTACCGATTTGTACAATGATGGAAAATTAATGTCATTTACTGAAATACAAGAAAAGTATGATATTCCTTCTAAGCACTTCTTTAAGTTTTTACAAATAAGACATTTTATCTCTGCATCTCAAAACCGCTCACTTACTCAGCCACCTCTCTCAATGCTGGAAGACATTACAGTTAAACACGTGGTTGGTAGAGGCCAGCTATCGCTGCTCTATAAAATCTTTGTAGACAAGTCACCTGAATCTTCAGAAGATAAACTTAAAGGCTGGAGGCTTGATTTACAAGAGGAAGTCTCTGAAAAAGAATGGTCTGAAGTGTGCCTGAAGGCTCAAACACAAACAATCAACACACGGCTTAAATTGATACAATACAATTGGATTTTAAGAACATAACGCCATCAAAACGACATCACTTTAATCCCAATACCCCAGACACCTGCTTTAAATGTAACGATGCTAAAGGATCACTCTTTCACTGTTTGTGGGAATGTAATGTGGTCAATAGTTTTTGGAAGGAGGTTCTTAACATAATTAACCAGATAACAAAACTGAAAATCCCTTGTCAGCCAAAGTTGTGCATCCTGGGTATTTATCCAAAAGACTTTGTTTCTAAGAAGAGTGAGTGTGCACTTATAGACTTGTGCCTTTTACAAGCTAAGAGGGCAATAGCTATAGAATGGAAAAATGCGAACAAACCTAGTATGAATAAATATTTTAAGGATCTGTCAGCATGTGTCGCTTTAGAAAAACTAACATACATTACTAAAGGAAAGCTGGCAATTTTCGAAAATATCTGGGGGAGTTTCATGGACTTTCTTACAAATAATGTTTGTTATGATTAATAACACCAAAGACCGGGGCGGGAAAGAGGGCAACGGGAATACGATTCTACAGTGTAGTAGCCCACGTCACATTCTTTCAGATTTTTGTTCTGTATCATCTGTATACTGACCTGTGTTTATTTACATGCCTATTCATTTGATTGTATACTGTATCTGCCACCTAGACTGACCATGTATGTGTAATGTTCGTCATTTTATTTTATGTATGTGTAATGTCCATATTTGAAAACTTCAATAAAAATATTGTTAAAAAAAAAAAAAAGGAAAAAAGGGTTTTAATTGCTTAGACATGAGGCATAATGAAACTTGCCAATTCTAATTCTGAAGTTCAATTTTGTTTGCATTTAACCACTTTGCACAAGTAGATAAACCAGAGTTAGCTTCATAAATTACTACTTAAAATTATTGGAGTAAGTCATTTGGACACATTGGGTCATTCATTTATATAAATGAGGAATTAAAGAAACACAGGAATAGACCCCTGGGGTACACCATACTGTAATTGGGCTTTGCTTTAATGGCAATGCAACCTTTTTAACAATGTTATGTATTACACAAATAATATCCTAGCCATACGATTGCTGTGTTGAGAAAACATACTTCTGCAGTTAACACTATAAAAGTTGTTATTCACCTACACAACATTTTACAACAAATAAATAGTTTTTGATCAAGTTATAGTGAGATTTAATCTGTCAGAGAAAGCAAAGCCATGTACCCTAGTGGACTTTATGAAAGTCATACTGACGTCTAGACAGAATAGAGTTGGAATTAAAGTAAACAAGATTCATTTTATATACACATTCTTAGTAATTTGGGGAAACATGCCAGCAGACAACGTTCGGTAATTATTAGAACAAATCATCATCTATGTTTAAAAGAAAAATGAAGTCTTGTTAGCAAGATCAACTAAAAAAATACAGAAAATATCTGGCTTCTAATCTATAATGAATACTTCATCTGTTTGACAATGAAAGCTGACATTGTTTATTAATATTTTAATTACTAAACCTTTTTCAGGAGGAAACACATCTATCTACCAACCACACAGGTTTGAATCAGACCTTGGCTGGAGGTCTCGTTCCTCAGCGTGGTCTTGACCACTTCAAACACGTCCTGGTCGGGGCAGTGCATGAGCTGCTGGTATGCAGCGATTCTGACCTCGGGATCCTCCTGGGAGGAGCGGTACAGCTGCAACAGCACAGACCTCTGAAGGAAGGAAACTGCTGTCACTCACTCAAGTTAGACGGCTCAGCACCTCTTCACCTCCACCTCTACTCATCATGAATCAATTAGACAGTTAACCTCTTTGATATGAAGAGATATTATTTTTGAAATACGAGTAAATGAACCTTCTATTGAAAAAGGACAGTTATCATAGAGTTACCTATTTTCACAAATGTAAGTGAATGATTTCAGTAAAAATGTAGGTATTAATTAGAATCAACTCACATCAGGAGCACTGTGTTAGCCTAACAGGTAGGCTACACTACACTTGTATTCAATTCTGGCATTGAGTCATTTTCCTCACACCAAATGTTTTCTTTTACCCAATCTTTAACTGTCCTCTGTCATAAAAAGGCAACAAAGCTGTAAAGATAATGTAATCAACTCACATCAGCTGAGCAGGGAAAGCGTCTGAAGGCTTGGATAGCAGCTAGTCTCAGCTCAAGTGCAGTTGAGGGGCTTAGCATGTAGCATTTTAGCAATGGAATAAAGGTTGGAGAAGACAGACCAATGTTTCCCACAGATTTCAGTGCATAATAAAACTGTTGGGGTGAAAACATACATTTATATTAGCCATTGTTCATGTACAATTGTTCAAATCAACAGGTTTAGTCAGGTGAATATATGCTAATGCAGCTAGTGTGCGTGTCTGTATGAAAGCACCTTAGCTTGAGTGGGTTGTTCTTCCTCGCAGCCCTCCTTCAGGGTTTCCTCAAGCGTCTGTATGAAGGACTGCACCTGAGGAAGTTCACTACAGGAGGCTTGAGACTTTTGGCACAGTTGATACACAAGAGAGGATCCAGCAAGCAGTGCCTTTGAACGCAGCTCTTGGACCTGCAGCAAGGCCTAACACAGATAGAAGACAAGCCTCAATACAGAAATTATTTCATTTAATTGATGAGATATTTAGTTCTTCATTAATGTCACATGGAGGTTCCTACATTGATGGACTCGATGATCTGTGGCGATGGATGAGGGATGAGGGCCATGGCGGTTAACAAAGCGTAAGCCTGCTCCTCCTCCAGCTCTTTGCTCCTCATCAGGTCGGTCAGCAGGACGACGCAGTGTTCAGATCCACAGGCTGGTAATGCATCCAACAGAGGCTGCCTGTCCAACCAGTTCATGAGCATCAGTATCAACCTCTGCTGTATGTATGTGTCATAATGTTGCTCTCCCTGAGGTTTCTCCCATTGTTCCCCCTTAAACTGTGGGGTTTCTCTGGAAGTGTTTCCTTGTACGATGTGAGGGTCTAAGGACAGAGGGTGTCGTTTTTCTCATACTGATATTCTGAACAATCTGTGTTGTTGTATTTGTTGTAAAGTGTCTCTACTGTAGGCTAATTTTATTATATGTACAGCACTTTGGCTCGACCAAAAATCGTTTATAAATGTGCTATATAAATAAACCTTGATTTGATTTGATTAATGTGGTATTAAAGAAATGACTGCTGTTTCCAGTGTTTATGCTAGCAGCTAGGCTAACCGACGGCTAGCTTGTAGCTTCATATACAGACAGGAGGGTAGGTATTAATCTCCACTGTTGTACTATATGTGTTAATGTTGCCTTCATCTCATTTAGCTGTGTCAGTTAGTCATACCATGAACAAGAAATCACAAAAAACAGGTCAGCCGGACTTTACCGAAATGGGACTGTTGCTTTTTCCATAATCACACATGTGCTTTGGGGGATCTTGTGTTTGATCTTTGACTATTTACTGTTTTATTCCGTCATTGACCACTGACTCATGACTTTAGTAGCAAATTACATTACTGGCAAAAAATCGGTTTTATAAACCGCAAAACTGGCTCAGCCGTAACAGGGGCACTGGTAGGCCTATTGTTTTTAGCTTTCACAACCACACAAATGCAAATCACAAAACCTACAGCTGTGTAGTTGAGTTTAAAAGATTGGTTGGGCAAGGGGAACCCAGAATTCAGGGATAGGAAGTACCCCCCCAAACGTTACACCTATGGCCCGATTTGGCATTTCGGCTGGTGTGATCCCATCACATGACCTCTAGTGGCCTTTGTGGTGGCTGAACCATTGAGCTTAGACCAAAGAAAGGTTTAGTCTCAATTTAAACTGGAATATATATGCAGACAGAGTAATCCATAGCTGATATTTTATGATTATGAAGTTAGTCTTGAAACAAGATTTTGTATCTTAAGTCAAAATGTCAGTTTGCTATATTCTGCATCACTAAGAAGGTTTCCTGTAAGTCATCCGTATCACAGTAGTCTCTGATTGAGTTAGTTATTATCCCACACACTGTCTTTTGTTAACATATTTTGCCAGAGGCTGTGTATTTTCTAATGGTAACCGATATACAAAAGTCCCTTCAGCTTAAATCAAATGTACTGGTAATACAAATGTCCACGTTAAACTCCCATGTATAGACATTGATTCATAACTGAATGACTCAACATAACATACTGTATGCTATTATATAACACAAAGGAAATACTGACCAGTCGTTGAGGCACTTGAAAGACGCTTCTTGCCAAAGTGTCTTCAATTGAGCAAGTGTCAGATCTCTTAGCTGGAAAGCCAGTTCAAGGAACTCTTGCGATAGCTGAGAGCAAACACCAAACACATATATAGACCTAAAATCAATTAAATCTCTCAATTTTTTCAAAACCATTCCTGCTCAACCAGAACCAATGGCTTTCTACAGAATGCTCTTTTTATCCCACACAGCTTTTATATCAGGCTCTGGGTCTGACAGCTATTTTTAAACACATCCCATGTAAACTAATTATGATGAGGGCTGCCAGATTATGTTTGACTGGCCTCCTGTGTATGGGAATCATTTAAATGATTCACAGTAAAGTATTGGGGGAAGTCAATCCTCTTACTTAGGCTAGCCAACATTCTGGGAGGGTACAGGCAATCTTGTAACCCATTGGCATCTTGTTCTGACGCATTGATATGTGTAAAGAGAACTGGATACAGCATTTGAGGTAGAGCCCTGCTCATTTCAATCAAAGTTCTGGTTGGAGCACAAGGCAAAAAAGTCTGACATCTGAAAGTAAAAACACCCAGAATTCCGCATCAATGAGCCCATGGAGCAAGCATTCTAAAATGATGGTTTAGAACTACGCTAACTTAAATGGTGATACACAATTTAACTGTGCACATAATCTAGACTTTCAAACTTCATCAGTCCGAATCAATCAAATACAAATTAAAAATGTTATCCAATTATTTATAGAGGTCTCTAAATCAATGTAAGTCAATTGGAAAACAGATTTTTAGGACCAATGGGATCAGGTGACGGAACCCTGCAGAACCCTCTTTCTTGGGACACTCATTGTTTACAGTCCTTTAGCCTTTTGAGAGGCCGGAATGGAGTTGGAGTAGCGAGACAACGACGTCTATGACCATTTTGTTTCAAAAGTAGCCAGTTTATTAGCTAATGTTAATGTAGTAAAAAACATAATCATCGTCAGACGATAAGCGATGGGTTTCCTAAATTGCTTTTCAGCCAATACCTTCTGCCTATTTTGCTCTCTACACGGACTGTTTACATGCATTCAACACAAAAGTGTAACATTTGTGATATTGGGCTATATAAATAAACATTGATTGATTGATTGATTGATTGATTGATTGATTGATTGATTGATTGATTGATTGATTGATTGATTCAACCAAGCATGCGCAAACATGATTGGTCAATGGTACAAGGATTACAAACGGAAACCAGAAAGCTCCCGATGCCAAAGCCTTGTCCTGTTGATGACAGATTCTTCATGAAAATTATGTTTATAGAGATTAGGGTAGGACGTACTCTACAAGTGGTTTCTATCATCAGTTGAAAAGGACCGCTGTAAGTGTAATTATGCAAACTAAAACATAAAATAATAATTTCTTGAATACAGTTCAAAGGAAAATTGAATTTGTTGAGTCCTACCAGTTGTGGGTCTGAGGTGAGGCTACATAACATCCGAACAGTTTGGCTGGCTTGCTGAGGTGTTGACGCTCTGGCTTTTCCTTGCCTTGCAGCCCCCTCGTCCTCAAACTGCAGATCAGTCAGAACACCAAGACCTACGGAATCTGCATTGAGGAGAATAGGCATCAGGACACTTGTCGATAAAACAGTTGCTAAGTTGTAAGCACTCCTCCTGACCTGCTCCTGAGGGGGTCCCTGGCTGGGCTCTGAGCAGCAGCAGGGTCGACACTGTTTTTGTCTTAACCAACCCTGCAGTCCCGGACCATGTTGCCATAGAAACAACTTCAGTGCAGTTGACCTCTTCCATCACTGTAGATCCATGCTTCTGAATACAGTTCAATTCTGATTGCACTGACTAGCAAAGAAAGAAAACAAAGTTTGCATCATGAAAGAAGAACTGTAATGCAACAGTTCAACCACATTCCTGATGTTACTTTGATGACAGAGGGCTCAGGGTTAGGGCTGTGCAGAAAAGTGTGAAGCAGCGTCATCACTCTCTTTCAACTTCCACGTTCCTTGAACTCAGATACCAAAGATAAGAAAAAGGAATCAACAAGTATAATGGGCCGAGGCTAGGGTTTTGTAAGTACTAGCAAGGATGGAGTGCAATAAAATCCTTTCAAATAGAATCAGAGCTTGTTTTTGTTTGCAAAAAAAATTGCCAATGTGGTCTGGGCTCGGCCCTTAACGTCCTGACTGCCCCTATCAACCTTAACAAGGCCCGTGGACCCCCACTGACACTGACCCTTAGCCGCATCAGAGGCATTATGCTTTACATTAATGTACAGAATATGGAAATTAGCATAATAGGGCCCCTTTAAAATGCCTCAGTTTCAACAGTGTCTTTATAAAAAAAGAAGAGCGGTAAACTCACAGTATCTTCACTGAAAGCTACTGAATGGGGCCAGAAGTGTGCCTGTCGGGCCTGTTGGCACTGTGTTAGATCCCTGCTCTTCAGCAGTGCAGCTCCTCTCCTCTCATACTTGCTGCTGCACGTCCCATACACATCAGTCTGGGAAGAGGGATTAGAGAAAAGTCAGATAATTACCATGTGAGTGCACTACATTATGGCAAGGTGGTGTTAATGACGGTTCTTGTTTGTTGCAGGAGTAGAGGGGATGTTTTCGGACTAGAAGTAGTTCTTTTGACATTTCCATAAAGACAGAGGAGCTGCTGCATACACAGAACAGAGCCCTCATTAACCCTCACCTCTTTTACTAATTCCTGTTTGGAGGCCATGCGGGAGGTCTGGAGCATGCTCAGTAGAGCCCGTTTAATGTTGAGGGCCCACACCTGCTCCCCCTCCTGGAGACAGAGGGCCGTGACCTTTCCCCCATGGAGGGAGAACTTGAGGCGCGTTCTCTCCAGCGAATCTCTGGGAAACAAAAACAGCAGATGAGCCCCCCGGGGACCCCAAAACACAGACAAGGGAAGCATCGGAACAGAGTATCACATTCATAGGAAACACAGTTGTGGCATTCCAAAACGATCTGGACTTTGAATGCTGCACAATGAGGACAGACATGCAAAATAGAGCGCATTTACTTATAAAAACATAAAGTTTTACCTCAAGCTCTTTAAGCGTTGCACAGAGTGTTCCTTCTGAGGGGAAAGTCGCTTTATCTGTGGATTCCTGATCTGCAAGTGCACAAATTAATGAGTTTTTGCATTTCTTTTTTATTCCCACTAACACTTCTATGAAAGCTGACCTGCATCATTAGGTGACACTTGGAAACCACGTCGATATCAACCACACAGTCCAAAGCCAGTCCATTCCTTCCAGCACTGGAGCCATGAAGGGTTGTAGTAATTGCCGTGCTATACCTGTAAGTATACCTGACCCCTCTCTGATAGGACAAGTCGGGGGTAGGAGACCCTAAATACATGAAATAATAAGATTTAAAGAATGTGAGTGTTTTAATTGAGGCAAATCTTGTGGTATGAAAATGTTTATGTCAAATCTTATCATTTAAGTATTTTTCAGTGAGCAATGACATAAGCAACAAACTGGTTTCTCACCAGCACAACTTGAATCACAGAGACTTGGTTCCGTCCGAAAGCAATCACCTACTGCATGGAAAATCAGGTCAAAAAACCATAAACATAATGACAAAAAACAACAACTTTTCGTATAGAAAACTCACCAAACCTCTATATTTAACCCTCAGGTTATCTCGACTCCTAGTCAAGTCAACTCTGCCTTTAATGGACAATTCAATGGCAAACCATGAAGGAATAGATCACACAACAAAAGACACAACTCACCGTGTAGCAGCAGAAAAAGAAGATGCAGACAACTGAGTGGTAACAACAACATAGCCATAGCAACCCCTGTAGTAACTTCAGGTTTGGCTTCCTCCAAGCCTCCTCCACATGTAAGTGGGATGAAAACCAAGCACTGTTCCCACCACTGAATGACCAGGCTTGTACGTGGGCTTCCACAGTGACCCATGGTGCTCACAGCGACCAATCAGGAAACACCTTCCCAACTGGAGCTACAAACACACTCCGAGCCAATCACTTGGGTGGACCTCAGAAAGAACCTCCCCCAAAAAAACATGGAATGACATACAGTGAGATCAAATTCAATGTATTGCATTGTTCAGTTTGAAAGATGGCATCATAATATACAATGTAAAACATAGTTGTCTGCAGGTATATATCCTAATTATAGTACAATAGTAAAGCATGACAGAGCACAACCTGGAGTTATAATAATGACCAAAGTGTTATTGCTATTGTAAATTAGATGAATAGTTCAGGAAACACAGTTAAACACATACACATTGTCATTATGACCATAATCAATAAACCACACAACCAGTGTGGACTCTAATCTATTAAAGCTGATTCATAAACTTCTCTCTACACACAGCTGAGGTGAGCGTCAGGGAAGAGGGACATCTAGTGTCTGGGTTTTATGGATAAAAACTGTTGGAAAAGTGTATACAGAGAGTCCTTCATGTAACTAAATGTGCCTGGAAGGTGTAAAAAAAAAAAAAAAAGCCCTGCACTACTCAGTCCTGCTCTTCAGCCTTTCGGGTGGGCTCCAACTAAATTACCCATCGCGCCTTTCATCCCCATCTCCTTCCCCCATCATACCCAAACTGCCTGCCACCTACTTTCCACGATGCACCCGCCGCCGCGGTCCACGCCCGTGCTGCGACGTCAGTTACTGCGTGCCGCTGGTAGACAATGCGTTCAAAACGTAGCAAAAATTGGTAAATAAGAAATGTCTCAAAAAAAATACTGTTAACCCGGTTTCACCCCAACTTTTAGAGTCCTGAAATCATAGAAATAGCGCATTATATTACGTTCAGTATGTAAATTATGCTCTATTAAGGTCATTTAAAAGCATTATGCTTGGGACTTTGTGGTTTTTTATAAAACATAACATACCTAGATACTATATTCATAGTTTGTATTAAATATTGCCCTTTGTGATTTGCTATATGAAGTTTATGTATAAATACAGTGTTTCAATTATAGATACGATACTGAAGTAGTTAAAGTGACAAAATAAAACAAAAAGGGCGGCATTTTTAGAGATTGTTAACCTAGAACACCCCTAGAATCCATTTATCCGATAGGCCGTAAACGCATCTAGGGGGCGTAGGTTTGACCGGCTTCTCGGAGGCTCAGACACAATGAACCGTCAACGGTGAGGGGCACGAGTGTTTGGCTTGAATTATTGGCAAGGTTTTAGCACATTATTATTCTCAATTGTGCCTCTTCTTTAGTTAAATAAGCCATTTTCAGAACACTGACACACTGTATGGCGGTTACAGGGCTCGGCTGGAAACGGTTGGTTCGTCGAGTTTGATGAAAACGAGGTCAGGCTCAGACTACCGTTAGCCCCTCCTGGAGGATTCGTTTCGTTACTTTTTTCTAGATAAAGCCAACACAACGAGGCAGATAACAATGTCGTTGACTGCTTCGTCTGATTATTTCGCTGCCGAGTGTCTGGTATCGATATCCAGCGGTCCTGTCTTGCACAGACCCACCCCGGTCGCCCCCGCCAGCCAGCCGACCACCGTGGGCCTGCTCCCCGGGGAGCCCGACGTTTCGAACGAGGACAGGGAAGTGCGGGAGACTCTGAGGCTAGAGGGGGCCAACATGATGGCGGTGGCCGGGATCCTCACCGACCTGCACGTCAAGTTCCGCCCCATGTCGGCCTACTCTGAGAGCAGTAACTCCTCGTGTGGAGGGGAGAGCGGCTACACCACGTTGTCGGACCCGACCACCCCTACCATGACCCCCTCCGCCACCCCGGTGCCCGGACAGCAGCTGAGGGGGGGAGTAGGCGTGGGGGCCCCGCGGTCCCCGGTGAAGCGACACCAGTGCACCTTTGAAGGATGCGACAGAGTTTACGGGAAATCCTCCCACCTGAAGGCACACATCCGGACACACACAGGTAAGAGGACAACAACAGTTTGTAGTATCAGCACTTCATGTTGTGTACAGCTGGAAATAAAGTGTGTCCATAACTTCTGCTTTGGCGGTGACATGTACTCCCATAGTGTTTTAACCAGGGGAAGTGCCCCATATCGGATTAGCTAATAGTAGCTCTGCGGTGGTAAATGTGTTCCCTGACTTGGTACAATAACGTGGCCAAACAAAGAGGGAAAGTCAGAAAACTCCCCTCAGAGACTGACAAAGAAGTAAACTAACAAAAGAACTGGGCTGGACGTTAAAACCGGTGACGAAGGTCTTCCTCTCGACTGCATTTGCATATGAAATTAACGTAAGACGAAACCTTAACGTCGAGTGTAGAGATTTCATAGTCGGACATGGCCTCTCCTGTTGATGGCAGCAGCACGTTATGGTGTTTGGGCTGCTAACTTGTTACTGTTTGCATCACCTTGTCTTCCTCACGTCTGCTGATTACTCAAATAGATTTTACTCTCGGAGAAGTTGTTGATAAAGCATTCTTAGAAAAGCTGCAAGGGGTGCGTCCGATAATGGATGTGCCTCCGATAATGGATGTGCCTGATTAAACACATTATTATGTCTTTCTGGTGAGGGAGAACACTGTGTGTGTAGTTGCGCCTCTCTGCAATGCATTTGGTAATTTCTCGCGGTGTATTAACATGATATACAAAGCTATGTTTAGTTGGAAATAGATCCAGCAGCCAGAATGAAATCTGATCCCTAATACAGAGTTATTAACGTGCCTGTGATTTTTCACAAAATGAGGGGAATCGGTGTGTTCAGGGTCACTGAGCAGGCGCACACGGATTAAGGACAGGAAACGGCTGAAAGAAACTGCGGTGGGAACGCCTACAAAGAGTTCTGCAACAACAACGTGGCCAGGCTTTGTGATCTTGAAAATGGCTCCGAGCATCCCACTCGTTTATCCCGGTGTTGCTAGTGTTGCCTGCAGGAGATTAAGGCTAGTAGTAGCTTAGGAACACTAATCTGGACCATCTAAAAGCCCAGATATGTTTGGTCACATATTTAACTATGTTGAGATCTTTCTCTGTTTTACATCATGTTACAGTGAATATCTTTGGGATTAGAACCAACCACACAAGACTTTTAGAAACTGGGATCAACATTTTTCACTATGTTATGCACCGAACAATCAATACAGAGATATAGAAAATAAGTACAGCAGTAGCTCAGTAACTACTTCATTTTCTACCAATATTCTATTTATTAATTTATGGATTGATGAAAAATCTATTGCAAACCTATTCTATTTTCTTTGTACTGTCAACTGCTTGCACACAGCATAAGATCAATTTGTCAAAATGCCCTTTTTTTAAGGTATGTTGAAATAACAAAAAGGGGCCGAACATCTGTTACCTTTAGCAAAATACCAAACAGCCTTTATTTGTATTCTGTGTTTTTTTCAGTCCGATTTTTCAAGACATCAAAGTGCATTTTCACTAACTTTAAGACATTTGATTGACAATTCATCGGTTACCATGTGCAAATTAAACAATAATAGAAAAAATGACATATTTGCTATTTAACCAATGCAATGCAGAACTGGTGAGTTGTGCTTGGAGTTGCAACGATTAACTGATGAGTGGTTAACAAAAAAAACAATAGTCAAATACTGCAGACATTGATCAAATCTATTTGAGTGATAAACAAATTCTCTAAATTCAGCTTTTGAAACAACAACATTTGCTCGTTTATATACTACTCTTTGACAGTATACTAAATATCTTTTGAGTTGTTGACAAAACAAGACATTTGAGGCGGTCAATTTGGGCGTGGGGCATTGATCGACATTTTATAGATAACAAAGTTAATCGATATATAGTCTTGTGTTGGTAACATATTTTAATCATCAAAAAACGGCATGCTGTAGACCTAAGCTGCATTCAGAGCCTTGCGGTGAAAAGATTTGTTTCTATGGTTACGTCCCCTGCTAAGTTGCGTCACTTAATTCAGTGATCATCTGATTGGTTGCACTGCAAAAGGTCATGCTGTAAACAAGCTCAAAGTTTGGTGACAATTAAGAGCGGTCCACGGTGGCTTTTACCGCGTGTCATGTGAACGCAGCGTGACAGATGTGGTATGGTGTTAAATGGTCCTCTCTCTCCTTGCTGCAGGTGAGCGGCCCTTCCCCTGCACCTGGCCCGACTGCGAGAAGAAGTTTGCCCGCTCCGACGAGCTCGCCCGCCACACCCGCACCCACACCGGGGAGAAGCGCTTCCTGTGCCCCCTCTGCGATAAGCGCTTCATGCGCAGTGACCACCTGATCAAGCACGCCCGCCGCCACCCTTACTTCCAGCCCTCCATGTTGGGACGCAACAAGGGCGCATCCCCCTCTCCCAACCCGGCCGCGTACCATTAGGGTGGTTTGGGTTGTGGGGGTGCGTTCTACAGGAGCACAGAAGGTCGGGCGGTTTCAAGTTAACCAGCTACAATCAGTCCTCCAAGCATTTTTGTGTTGTACTCAAAAACATACACACATACACAGAACTTGAAAGTGAGGGGGAGCAGCTTCATCCCTCTGTCTACAAACGAGTCAGGTGACCACTATCCCCTAATGTAACTAGGGTTGGGTACCGAGAAACGCTCAGAATCTTTAAGAAATGGGTTTTTGTAAGAAATGTGCTTTTTGATTCCACTTATCGTCTCCTGAAAGTTTGTTTACATTTTGGGCTAGCTTTCAAAACGACTTCACTAAAGACAGTCACGATGCAGTGACCTCTAATCTCTGCATGGACATAAAACAACATGCAAGGGAACATGCTTTTTCATGTCATGTATTGTGAACTTGAATGACATATTGTTAGCGTTAAAAGACCAGATGGGGATGTTTTGGGCTATTCTACTCAAAAGTATTACAGGGCAGATCAAAGAACTTCATCACATTGATGCAAAACATCTTTAAAAAAAAAGCCATAATGCAGTCCTGCTCACATTGCCTAGTATAATTAATTAGGCTTTAATTTCTCAGAAAGCTAATTAAAAAACGTTTAAAATGGCACAGCTTTTCTGCTTTTTAACCAAAAACCATCACTAAATAATTTGTCATTCATAACATGTTTAAGGCAGAGATTATGAAAAGAGACATATTGTTTGTTTATTTTCCTAACTCAGGATTCGATGAGAACGGGAACATTAAGCAGATTTAAAATCGAGAAAATAAACCCAACCCTATCAATAATCTTGTTTTTCAAACACGTACACAAATGCAGGGATTTTTCACATTTTCTCAAAAAAGATCTGCCAAAACTCCTGTTTTACTTGTGGTTAATTTCTAGATTGTTGTTGTGCTTTCAGTACCATTTATTTACCATGAGTAGCACAAGATTGTGATGTTAGGTAGCGAGGCATTGACTAAAAGCTTTTTATTTTTAGCTTTGCTGATTCCATATAAAAGTGTTAGTGGTGACACATTCCTTACTTTTTATTGCATCGGTAACCATCATTGAGGCCATTCTGTAATGCCTTCTTTATATCCAATTTAACTATAGATCAAATATTGATTTTTCCCAGAACGTGGATTAAAGTTCACTAGAGGAGCTGTTTGCACACCATCCTTGACTCTAGATCAGTTATCACACATGAAATGCTGACACGTAATACACTGTAGTATTATGTCCTATACTGATGCAAATGTATATAAGCTTTAAGCTTTTAATGTAGATAAATGGTAATGCTACTAGCAGCAGAATTAATACATGTGAAGAATTGTAGTCCTTATATTAGGGGTAACGGTATACTCTTGATAGGATGGCATTGCCTGTGAGTGTTGGTGTGTATGTGTTTTTTATTTACATTTTTGTTAGCGGCAGAACTCAGAAAAAGTGTGTATGCATCGATATCAGGATGATATAAAAGTGTCAGGGGTGTGGAGCCAGAACACGTTCAGGTCCAGGTGTGCCAGGTCACAACTATCGAGTGGTGCAGAGGTGTATTTTTGTAGGCCAACCCGGAAGTGAAAAGGCAATGGGATTTTCCTATTGGTTTTCAAAATATTGCAGAAAATGAGATCTCTGGCCAACACATGTTTATGATACTTACACATTTTGTTCAGCAGGATTATCTCCACATATTACACGTAAATGTAATCGCCAGAAGTAAAAAGCTAACGTTAAGCCAATACATGACAATGCATCACCGCCGCTAAGCTAGGCAGCTAATGTTCAGCGTGATGACATTGAGTAGTCTCATTACACCACTTGTTAGCAACTGCTGTTTACATGACACAAACAAGCTATGGTCATTCACCAGTGGGGTATTTACTGACATATTTTAACTTTGTGATAACCATAGAATTTATTTCAGGCATCTAACCAAATACAGCTTCAAAAAAACATTGGCTTCGAGACGAGAGAAGAACAATTGGTAATATGCTAATTCATTTCCGGGAGTTGGACTCACTCCAGCGCCACACTATACCATTTGACCTTTATTGATTTACATTCATTTTGACTTGTCAAAACAAATAAAAGCACAGGGGCAACCAATATAATCAAGAGTGGCAGTCGGGGTGACCTCTGCCAAGGCCAATGGTGCATTCACATGCTTCTTGGGAGTACCATGTGTTGAGTCTGACACTTTTCTTGTTGAATTAGTTGTGTTAAGCTTTACGTTGTACGGTGGAAACGAGCGTTTCTCAATCTCAAATTGTTAATGATTCTAAAACATAACTTTTGGATCAGCCCCCAAAACATGTAATGGGTTTTTGGCCTATTCTAGCGACACCCTTCCACCGCGTTCAATGAAACTCGGCTACTAGTTTGTCCTCATTCCCGCTGACAGACCAACTGATTTGAAAACCTTCTTGGTAGAAGTAGCTCAGTATAAGCAAATGGTGGCTCTATTCCATATTGGTGTGTCTTTGAACCAGCCAACCTCTGTTAACGGGATGCAGCCATTCCACAATGTTATTCGTTACACCTGTTTTTCACAAGTCAAAATGTCCAATGTGATAAAAAAAAAAAAACTGTTCAGTGAATTTAAGTGAACCAGCACCTAAATATTCTTATATGCCAAAAAAGGAAGTCAACAATACTTGTGTTTCAGGAATAATAACATTCATGAGCAAGCCATCAAATAATCAAATCTATCAGAGTACACACAATATCCAGGTCTGAGTAAAGAGGGTGAATCTTTTATTTTTGTTTTCACACTGTCTGTCCAGCTCATGGACATATTCCTTTTGATCTCAGTGAACAACACTTAAAGCCTTAAACTATGTCATAACTACTTTGCACCATGTTTACAGTCGAATCATTGTACAGGTATATGTATGCCCTCATCACAGATACTCGTTATGCAATATGGCACTTTTTTCTTACAGGTGTATTTGGGCTGAATTGTGTCATGGCTTGCACTGTTGCTATGCTTCTACAAGCAAGCACTGTGGGACCATGCTCATGTGTTGATAACCAATAGTTTGTAAAACTGCCTTTTTGTCCAGGGTCTTTAGAAAAAAAACGTGATGCAAGAAGTGGTTTCTATTTAGTTTTTTGTTCTTTTGTAATGTTTGCTTTAGTCATCATGGCCATCTCTTGTTGTGGATTTTTTTTCTTTCTATATCTCACACCCTTCATTTGTGCTTCCTGATCTGTCTTCCGCGTGCACGCGTCAAACCATCTCACTGTTGATCTCATGGGAACATTTCGTACACATTCCTCCTCTAGAGGTTTGATCTGTTGATAGTTTTTGGTTGCTGCTGGCAGTAACCACAAACATACGGACTGTTTTAACAAAGGAACACACCATATACTCGTTTTTTAACGCCTTCAAAATGGAAATATGAGCTTCCATCGCCCCTCACAGATGGGAGCGTCTTCTTACAAAGCTATATACCACATACATACCTCACAGATTCTCTTTTTCTTTACAAAATCCATCCATCTTGTCTTTCAGAAATTCCTTTTAAAGCCTTGGATTTCAGAAGTTTCATCAGCTAGATGGTCTGCTATGTACCCTATGTCCTTACCTATGGTGGCCAACAGTTCCTAAAACCATGCAAACTAAAAAACACAAAAGTGCCAAAACACATGCAAATGAAGAAACCCCTTCAAAAACTTGACGGCACGTACAGCATTTAGAAAATATTTACTAAAAGCGCTTGAAACTAAATGCTGCAGGAAGTTAAAACATAACAGAAATGGGAACACTAAATAGTGATGCACACTGGTGGACCACAGCTCTTGTTGTCGGTCAGGCATTATGCAGTTGGTCACTGGAAACGTACCTTTTTAAATTCAAGTTGTATTGGCCTATTTTAACAATGTGATCGCATGATTCCTTCCGATATGATTGCAGATCCGCTGCAAGCTAGCTAGCATGCTTACAAAATATTTTTACATTTGACTAACTCAGCGAGTGTGATGGTTGGCAACTTGAAATATCGCCAAACGTCATCAAGCACTTTTTTGTGTCCCTGCTTTCTTTGTGTTTTGAGCTTCTTGCAGCAAGTGAACCCTGCCCATGTTTTATGTAGGAGAAGATGTTTTTCTTCATTTGCATATGTTTTGGCATATTAGTGTTATATTTGAAAATGAGGCACGTTTATCCTAATGCAGCATTTGCACCTGTCGGCCACCGTACTTATGTCTTTATATGCAACATCACTACTACCTGTGCAGCAGAATTTCCTTTTTCCTGCCTCAATTTCTGTTGTTAATGGACAGTAGCAAAAATGAATCTCTGGGATACATCCAGCCCCTGGTTGTCTAGGGAAAAAAGTCTTAAAGGGGTGTTTAGTAAGTAAAGAAAAATACATGTTGACTTCAATGCAGAATTTAATTAAAAGAGCGCGGTCCAAATCTATATGTTCATATCGCTGAATGTGGCTTGATGACAGATGAGCGTTTTGGGTTGAATTTTTGCGTAGAACGACAAATTCCTCGTCACCACACTAATTCAGATATGCACATTGTACAGAAATGGATGTTTTTTTTTAAATTGATGCCTAATTTTTACATAAATGTAATTTTTTAATAATCCTCTTATCAAAGCTTTAGTTAAGGGGGAACTGTGGAACTAAATAATTGCTGAAACAAGCTGTTTTGATATTTATATTCTCAGGTGTCTTCAATTTTGAGCATTGGACCTTCAATATGTCCTGTGCAACACCTAAGTACAAGCATGTTTTTTTTTCTTTTATTATGCTGATTAATTTATTCCAAAAAAAAGAAAATGTATAATTTGTGTGGTTTAATTATTCTTTTCATAACACATTTTGTGATATGGAACAAAACTAATATTAAGTGGTTCCATTGTTTGCTTGACATGAAAATACCAGTGCTTTTTTAAGAATAAAAATCCTTAAGTTGAATGCTGTCTTGTCTGTTTTTGTCTGTACGGTTGGACTAAAAGCATATTTATTTATTAAAGAATAACTGTCGGCTGTAACATTTGGACAGAAATTGTATTTGAGTGTTTTACATTTAATGTGGGTGTCCAAGTGGCAACATTGGCTGTATTATTTTCATTAAAGTCCTAGCCTTATTATTGAGGTTCATATTATATTTCTGTATTCCTACCACCATGATCTCAAGTTTATAAAGATCCTTTCTATGTTACAACAAAATATTATTTTTGTTATCAATGCAAACTAAACTATTTTATTTTCTTCATGTAACCTTTGTCTTCATTACCACATATTTATAGTTAATTCACAAATCTAGACGATTATTAGGTTTATAAGTCAATGTTTTGTTTTTTTAAATATCATACAAACGTATCCCATTTAAACAAGAAATATTTTCAAGATAATAATAATAATGGGTTTCATTTGTAACGCACTTCATATTTGAAGTCAAATCCCGAAGTGCTAAGCTCAATTCTAGGGAAGCCAAGAGGTAGTGCCCCCATTATATTAGGGCTGGACCCCCTTTTGGCCCTCATGTGGGCACACATTCCCTTAAAGGTTCCAAACTTACAGCTTCTTATCTGGTTTGTGCTCATTTAATTCGGAGTTTGTTAGAATATCTACCACTGAAGATTAATATCAGCTTAGATGATTAGGGTGGGTCTAAGAGAATATATTTGTACTCAAATGTAGTTTTTATACCTTAACTATTTCTATTTATCAATACGTTTTCTCAAATGAACGCAGAAATCTGTTTTGTTTTACAGAAATGTTACATTGCACAGAAAAGGTGAAGGAATATATCTTGTTGCCTGGTTTCTACCTGGTGCCCCCTCTGAGGATGATATACTGACCAGGGTGTTGGACCTCAGTCCCCCTCAGAGTTCATCTCTGTTTCCACTGGCAGAGAGAGGAGGCGTGGCCCCCCGAGCTGAGTGGGGGGCCGCAGGAGGAAATGCTCCGTCCTGAGTGTCCTGCTCCCGCCCACGTTTGGTTCTGTCTCTGTCCCAGTCTGTCCGCACAGCCTCATCGTCCCAGATGCTGGAGGTCTCAGTGTCGCTGAAGTACCCCGGTGCTCCCGTGTAGTGTGTGGGGAACAGCAGCAGGGGCTCCACTGAGAACGCTCTCAGGTCCCTCGGCTCGTAATACTGCAGGTACTCGTCTCTGAAAGGGCAGGGAGGGGACAACATTGCTTTAGCTGAATACAAAAAACTCTAACTACGGAGTCCTAGGAGTGCCATTGAAAGGAAAACATTGGTGAAAGTAAAAGGAATAAATAATTGAAAAAAAAGTGGAAGTATAAAGAAAATATACATTTTCTCATATAAGAAAAACAATCCAAATGTGTCTATTCCTTAGAATAATCTACCCACTGTTTGTGCTTTTCCGTATCACGGTATATCTATTCCCTAACAAACAAAAGCAATAGGGAAAAGAATAAATACAAAATCAAGAGCATGTAAGGGAGGAAACTTATACAAAATGTACACCACCCCAAATTGATCATGTTGTTGATAGTGCTATTAGTGCCATGCGAATAAAATTAGACTGTTGCTCCTTTGAAAAAGACGAAAATAAAACAACAGACTAGCTCCATGGCATAATGCCGAAACCCGCAAAATAAAGCAAGTGTCGAGACAACTTGAAAGGATATGGCGTTCCACTAAACTTGAAGAATCTCGTTTAATTTGGCATATTACTCTCAATGAATATAAGAAAGCACTGCGTAAAGCGAGAGCAGCCTACTACTCTTCATTAATAGATGAGAATAAGAATAATGCAAGATTTCTTTTGAGCACTGTAGCCAGGCTGACAGAGAGCCACAGCTCCACTGAGCCTTCTATTGCCATAGCACTCAGTAGTAATGATTTTATGTGCTTTTTTAATGATAAAATGGTTACTATTAGAAACAAAATTAATGACCTCTTGCCTTTGACCAGTATAGTGTTATCAACAGCTCCCGGAAACGTAAGTTCTAATATTACACTAGATAGTAAATTAGAATGCTTTTCAGCCATAAACCTTGAACAATTGAATTCAATGATTCTTTCTTCTATCTAAACCATCAACGTGTACCTTAGACCCAATTCCAACTAAGCTGTTGAAGGAAGTTTTTCCATTAATTAGCACTTCTTTATTAAATATTATGAATATGTCTTTATTATCAGGCTATGTTCCACAATCATTCAAAGTAGCAGTGATAAACCCGCTTCTTAAAAAGCACAACCTCGATCCAGAGGTTTTAGCCAATTATAGACCTATTTCTAATCTTCCGTTCCTCTCAAATATTCTTGAGAAAGCGGTCGCAAAACAGTTGTGTGATTACTTAAAAAACAATGATTTATTTGAAGATTTTCAGTCTGGCTTTAGAACACATCATAGTACAGAGACAGCTCTGGTTAAAGTCACAAATGACATTCTAATATCCTCAGACAAGGAACTTGTCTCTATTCTTGTTTTGCTCGATCTCAGTGCTGCATTTGATACTATCGACCATGATATCCTATTGCAAAGACTAGAGCACTTAGTTGGCATACAGGGAACTGCTTTAGGCCGGTTTAGGTCCTATCTATCTGAACGCTCTCAGTTTGTGTGTGTCAACGATGAATCTTCCATGCAAACCAAAGTGAGCCATGGAGTGCCACAGGGCTCACTGCTCGGACATATTTTGTTCACATTATATATGCTTCCGTTAGGCAATATTATAAGGAATATACATGTACATTTCCATTGTTATGTGGATGATACTCAACTATATTTAGAATCTACGAAACACATTATCTAAAGATATATTAACTATGGATGGCATTAATTTGGCCTCCAGTGAGACTATAAGGAATCTTGGTGTTATATTTGATCAGCATTTATCTTTTGACGCCCACATAAAATTAATCTCAAGGACCGCCTACTTCCATCTACGCAACATTGCCAACATTAGGCATATCTTGCCTTAAAACGATGCAGAGAAATTAGTCCATGTATTTGTTACTTCAAGGCTGGATTATTGTAACTCTTTATTATCAGGGAGTACCAAGAAGTCAGTCAAGTCGCTTCAGCTGATTCAAAATGCTGCGGCTCGTGTACTAACCAGAGTTAGGAAAAGGGACCACATTACTCCTGTTCTGGCTGCCTTACACTGGCTCCCTAAAGAACACAGGATAGAATTTAAAATTCTTCTTCTCGTCTACAAAGCCCTTAATGGGCAGGCGCCATCTTACCTTAAAGAACTCATTATACCCTACTGTCCAACTAGGGCATTGCGTTCCAATAATGTAGGGTTGTTGGTTGTTCCTAGAGTCTCTAAAGGTACAATGGGAGCCAGAGCCTTTTCTTATTAAGCTCCACTTTTTTGAAATCAGCTTCCAGTTTGTGTTCGGGCAGCAGACACCCTATCCGTTTTTTAAGAGTACGCTTAAGACCTTCCTTTTTTATAAAGCTTATAGTTGATAAAATAATCTAATACGAGTGCATTGACGTAGACACGTTGTGCCTCTTCACCTATACATCTCAGTTCTTACTCTTTTTCCTTACTGATGGTATGTAATTTGGTTGTGTGTGTAGACGGTGGAAGCAGGGAGAGGTATATACGTGCCTTGATCCCTGCCGAGTCGACGCACAACTGTTGACTGGTGTCAGTGCCAGAAACACTTTTTAGGAGCAATGCGCTCATGGTATAGATGTAATTTGGTTGTGTGTGTAGACGGTGGAAGCAGGGAGAGGCATACACGTGCCTTGATCCCTGCCGAGTCGACGCACAACTGATGATTGGTGTCAGTGCCAAAAAAACTTTTTAGGAGCAATGCGCTCATGGTATAGATGTGGCGCATACATCTTAGTTCCTACTCTTTTCCCTCATCCTATCCTAAGGGAGTACATGTACGTAAATCAAATCAAGTTCTATTTATATAGCATATTTATATAGCACATTTAAAAGCGATTTGTGGTCGAGCCAAAGTGCTGTACATGTAATAAAAACACATTACTACAATCACAATAAAAGACAATAATTGATAACAGAAATATAAAAAACAAAAACACAGGGAAGAGTCAGGTGTCGTGCTCCGCTCTGACTAGAAGGCCAGAGAGAAAAAGCGTGTCTTTAGTGTTGATTTAAAAACCCCTAGGGTCCGGGCCGACCTCACATGGAGGGGCAGAGTGTTCCAGATCCTAGGGCCAGCTGCTGCGAAGGCTCGGTGCCCTCTGGTTTTGAGCCTGGTCTTGGGCACTATCAGCAGCAGCTGGTCAGCAGACCTTAAAGCTCTGGCTGGGGTGTAGCGATGGAGGAGTTTGGCTATATAGGCAGGAGCCAGCCCATTTAGGGATTTTAAACAAATAAAAGGATTTTAAAATCAATTCGGAACCTAATTGGAAGCCAGTGCAGTGAGGCCAGAATTGGGGTGATGTGGTCCCGCTTTTTGTGGCCAGTCAGAAGACGTGTAGCTGCGTTCTGCACTAGCTGCAGGCGTGTAATTGAGGCCTGGTCCATACCCACATACAGAGCGTTGCAGTAATCCAGTCTCGAGGTAACAAAGGCGTTAATAACCCTTTCTAGGTCTTTAAAAGATGAATACGACTTGGTTTTGGCCAATAGTCTCATTTTAAAAAAGCAGGATTTGACTACGGTGCTGACCTGCTTGTCGATTTTAAAAGTGCTAGTGAAGGTCACTCCAAGGTTCAGGACAGAGGGGAGGATGTTTTCATAGAGAGAGCGCAGAATATCAACCGGAGAGGTTGGGGTCCAAAAAAGATTACCTCAGTCTTGCTCTCGTTGAGGTTAAGGAAATGTTGGCACAGCCAGGATTTGATCTCTGTTAAGCAGTCCATCAACTGCTGTAGTGAGTGTTTGCCATTTGCTTTGAGAGGCAGATCGGCATCATCGGCGTAGCAGTGGAAGGGAATATTGTGTTTAGTGAGAATTGAACCTAGGGGCAGTATGTACAGTAAAAAGATGATGGGGCCTAGGATAGAGCCTTGGGGAACCCCACAGCTAAGAGGGGCTTTGGCAGATAGGACCTGAACCATGCAAGGGCAGAGCCTGTGATGCCAGTGGACTGTTCGAGCCGAGACAACAGGATGCTATGGTCCACAGTGTCAAAGGCAGCAGTCAGGTCTAACAGCACCGAGACAGCTGGGCTACCTGAGTCGGCGGCTAGGAGCAGATCATTAAAAACTCTTAAAAGGGCTCTTTCAGTGCTGTGCATGGGTTTGAAGCCAGACTGAAACTTTTCATGGATGTCATGCATGGTTAAGAACGATTGCAGCTGGACATAGACTACTCGCTCCAGGGCTTTTGCGAGAATGGAGGGGTCGAGATTTTTCTTTTTACTGTAAGTAGTGGCTGGACCACGGCATGTTTGAAGGCAGCTGGGACACATCCTGAGCTAAGAGAGGTGTTTATGAGTAATAAAATACTTGCTCCAACTGATTTGAAAACATCTCTGAGAAGGCGAGAGATAATGCTGTCTGAGGGGCAGTTTGTCGGCCGCAGGTGCTTGACTACATCCGAGAGAGAAGAGAGGGATACAGGCTCAAAGTGGTCGAGGACAGCAGGGCACAGAAAAGGAGCAGGATCTGGAATGTGCTCTATTTTTGCTGCTTTGACTGCCGTCTGGTAGTCGGATAGGCAAGCACGAAGGATTTCTAGGGAGACATGGAGTTTATCCTTTTTCTCTCTGCACGCCTGCAGGTCATAGACACGTTGTGCCTCTCCACCTCTGTTCCTTACTTCTTACTTGCTACCCCTTTCCCTCAACCTATCCTAAGGGAGTGCATGTACGTAGACACGTTAGTTTTGCTGCTATAGGCTTAGACTGTCGAGGGACACCTTACTTCTTCCTTCTCTCTGTCTGTACCCGTGTACTAATGTTCCGAATAACCCAGCTTCCCCCAAATTTCTTTTTGGTGTCTATCTACGCCGGGATCCTGAGTCGTGGCTGATCCTGTTGCTGTGGTCCTGTGTCCTGGATCCTGAATCATGTGTCCTGGATCCGGAGTACTAGATCATGAGTCCTGGATCCTGTGTCCTGGATCCTCTGATTCTGGATTTAAGTCCTGGACTTCGAGTCGTGGCTGAACCTGTCTCTGTGGTCCTGCCTGACTCTCATCATACTACTTCCCTGATGGCTCCCACAGGATTGTTGACATCCTCATGCATTTCCAAACATTTGGACTACCTATGTTGTAAATGTATTATCTTTTCTATTTACACACGGCATCTATTGCACGTCTGTCCTGGGAGAGGGATCCCTCCTCTGTTGCTCTCCCTGAGGTTTCTCCCATGTTTCCCTTTAAACTGCGGGTTTTCTCTGGAAGTGTTTCCTTGTACGATGTGAGGGTCTAAGGACAGAGGGTGTCGTATTGTCATACTGATATTCTGTACAAACTGTGAAGTCCACTGAGACAGATGTAACATTTGTGATATTGGGCTACATAAATAAACATTGATTGATTGAAGAGGAAAAATAATCAAGTATGAAAAATATGTAAACAAAAGGGTACTTTATATGATTTTTATATACACAGATATATACATTTAGAACAAAATAAATAACAAAATATATGAAAATGCTTTAAACAATTATTGTTTTACTTAGTTTTTTCTACTTGTTTGTATTCCTTTATCCTTTACCCTTCATATTTCAACATTTATTTGATCACCTTTTTACGGATTTCTTGTCTTTTTTTCGCACACCGAAGACTCCATTCATCCCTAGTTCTGAAGGCATTATCATTTGAAAATGCGTACACTGGGTGACACTCACTTGGGGTGCTTGTTGAACATGATAGGCAGGAACTCATCCACAGGCAGCATTTTGTTCAGGGGCCTCGCCTGCAGGAGCTTGCGGGCCCCGCTCAGTGACGGGACGTATCCCAGGGTCCAGTAGGAGTAGTCGGGGTGCACCAGGTCTCCCACTCCCTCCACCCTGCGCTCCGGCTCCTTCACCTGCAGGCGCTTACGGCCCACATAACTGAAGAGGAGAAGAAGTGACAGATCCAAGGTGCTTTCAATAAAACATACAAAGGGACATTCCAGAATGTCAGGTAGGTTAGGCCAAGGTAGTGAAACTAAGCAAACTATCTAATTTTAATTGACAATGGTCTGAAAGAAAACTAAATTCTGATCCTTCATTGTTGTTATTGTGACAAATTAAATGTTATTCCATTGCATGTATGCTGAAATAATATATAAGTATAAGCTTTTACTGTGTACATGCTCAAAGAAACGTTGGTCACTGTCATTTAGTGATTCAATAATGAAAACAAATTGTTAATAACATTTATGTAATATTTTTGGCCATTATATATTGGACCATAACCATTTCTGATTTATTTTCAAATAACTGTCAATACTGTAAATATCTAGATTAAATACGAGGAAACTAGTACTACTAGTACTGTACATTTTAAAGTGGAAATCCATACACTTCTCAGGCTCTTATAAAGGGATTAAAGGATTACATGATTAACATTAGGTCCCATTCTAGTCCCACTCTCTGGACATTTTCCATGAGCGTCACCAGCCTGCTGTGGAACCTGGGCTCAAAGCTCACGTCGTCCTCCAGAACCAGAACCTGCTGCAGATCCTGCTGCTGCACCTAGAGGGAGACACATGACAGCCTGGACTCTACTTCCTGTCACACTCTGATCCACATCCCACAGCATGTCCCACTGAGGTTCACAGATGGAGGCTGAACCTGTTTCCAGATGTTGTGGTGGCTGAGGAAGCAGCCGATCTCCCCTCTGGTCAGCACACGCTCTGAGTAAGGGTCTTTGTACCCGGGCAGCATGTCGATACCCATGGCCTGCAGCTGAGAGGAGTTCAAGGCTCTGTGGAGAACACATGGACACATATTTCCTCATAATCACCATCTATGGAAGCCTTGAAAGGCCAGCGAGAAAAAAATAATTGGATGATAAATGTTGTATTTGATATAAAGTGTTTTCCCTTCAGGTAAAACAGGGTTTGCAAAGATAATCTTTTGAAGTTTCTTATTTTTTCATTGCATTTAAAAAAAAGTGTTGGCCATGATTGATTTAAGTTACTTTATTTGTACTTGTTAAAACAGTTACGAATTAGGTAAGGGTTAGGGTTTTTTCAAGTGCCAAAATTGTTCTTGGCAAAGTATTTTTTTCACCTGTTTTGCTGTAAAAGGAACAACATGTTGGGGATTAATTATACATTAGATTCCTTTCAGGCTACTTCATATGTTTACTCACTCCACTATATTTATTCAGTCTATATTCACTACTTACTTAGCAGATAAAAAATGTACCTACATTTTTTTTTTTTCAAACTAAACTAGAATTGATCAACCAAGAAATAAATTGTCAGATTTAGAGAAAAATCATAGTTGCAACATGGAAAATGGAAACGTCAATGTTCAAACTTTCCGTGTTTGTGAGCATCTCTAGGGCTCTTAATGCATGTTCCTGCAAGAGTTGGCCTAGTTCTGCCTATTGACCATGAACATGATCAAAAGATGCAAGTAATTGGGCCTTGAGTTACAATTATGAATAGGCTACTTCATACCAGCTATAACACAGATACATGAGTAAATGTAATACATTTATATGATCAATTCTTCTTACTTTTGAAACTTTTGATCGTACCTAAAGCTTAGTCATATTATTGATTATTGTTACATTGTTATGCTGTTAACGTATCTGAATGCTTCTTCCAGCACTACATAATACATGCAGTTTAATGTGATAAATACTTGCCGTCCACGGCCTCCGTCAGTGTAGCGTTGATGCCGAGGCCGGACAAAGAAGTCAACATCCTGTCTCTCCGGTCTGAGCGGCGCTTCAGGTTGATCAGAAAGATCTAGCAGAGGATAAGAATAAAGTCACTGTTGAATCTAAACTGGAAGATACATCTGCTGTTGTTAATATATCTGTACCTCATCAAATCCCATCTTCCCTTGCTCTTTGGGCAAAGTGTGAATATGCCGTGAAGGAAACTGGAAAGTAAAGTTACACATTCACATTTCACATGAAGTATGGTAAATGTGTCTTTTGCTGCACCGCCTGTTGCTTAAAAGGGAATTTCAATGGATCTGTTCAACTTCTAACTGATGTGAAACACTCAAATAAGAGGGGGAGGGCTCTAACAGACCAGTGAGACATGTGTCAGGACGGTGAGAGCAAAAAGAACCAAATGTGCTCACACAGAAGAACGGAAAGAGTGAGCAGAGATAGAAGCATTCAGAATTGAAATGATCCGTGTCAAATACAATAAATGCATCTTCAGAGGAAGTGCTTACTGAGAGCCTCCGTCAGTGTGTGGGAGAAACTCTCCTCCTCTTCCTCCAGCGTCTGCTCTGGTTGGAGGGGAACTGGTAGATATCCATAGTGGTCCTTGTTGCACACATACATCTGAACCCCCGCAGAGGAGCACACAGAGCGGAGGGCTTTTTAACATGCAGCCGCACATGGATTTACCTTTAATCGTTAGCATAGCCAGGGGTGCACATAACTTGTTTGCCCTGGTTCTCAAAGGAGCACCTGGAGATGTTGCTTGGTGCTCATCCTTAAAATTAAATAAACCGTAACTTTTGAGGGGGTCTTGACTTTATTTGCCAGACACACGGCACTGAACACACATGCAGAGGTGAACACAGAACACACACGCAGAGGTGAACACAGAACACACATGCAGAGGTGAACACAAGACAACATTAGCACGACCAGTAATCCTACAAGCTGTCCTCACTTCCCTCCTGACTGTTCTCCTCACTGTCTTCTTCTGTCAAACATGGTAGCTGATGATGTAGGCCTACTTTCTCTCTGGTTGAGTCAGAGCCAACAGCTGGGTTTGGGTCGAAAGTCTCTGTTGTCATCTTAGACAAGCGGATGTAATCAAATAAGTATGTGAACATACCCAATAACCTACCATAGCCAATAACAAATTAATGTAACTTGTTTATTTATATTGTTCATTCATATCTTAATTTACCTTAATATTTATTTATTTATGCTTTTTTTTTTATCTCCAGTTTTAAAGGATATTTTTGGTTACTGTCCTATAGTATACATTGGAATGATTTCAAACCTGTTTATCCCAATAATTATAAAGGAGTGCCTTGGAAATATGTGTTTACATAAATTGTGACCAAACAGTTTGAACTTAGACTAAAGTGAACTATCTAAACACTCAGAGTCCTTACCTCACTGAGCTGTAGTTATCAGCCTCTCAGTCTGACTGGAGAGGACTCTCCCTCCACATTATTGTAGAAACATCTTCTTCTTATATCCGTTAAAGCAGCTAGCACCAGATTATAATAACAACACCGCCGGTACCGGTGCACCCTCCCTCGAGCTGCTGGTGCCAGATAAGCCAACATCCGTCATTTTCATCACTTACAGCGCCCATCATACAGGACAAATGAAACGTGTAACCGGTGTGAAAAGGGTGTTACATTTACTTAATTGTGAATATCGTTACATCAAGGCCGAAAATTAGGATGAGCACCAACGGTCAAAAATGGTTTTTTCCCTCCCAGAGGCCAGAGCTGCCAGCGCAGGGCCTCCCCAGATCTGGCGCCCTAGGCGAACATCTATTACGCCAGTGCTACGGGCTACAGTTCTATGGGATTAGTTTTGTATCATAAAGATAAAGCAACACTTTCTCAGAATAAAACAAAACTATGAGTTTAAAAGAAGAAAAAAACTGAGTCAAGCAAAATAAAATAAATTTCAAAAATAAAACTATAAGTTGCAAACAAATCATTTGTGTAATCATGTAAACTATAATTCTTTTTTCTTTGTTTTAACAGGTTTTTGTTTGCAGTTCTTGTTTCTTCTTTCTCAATGATCAGACTTTTGCTCTCGCTGCAGCTCTCTCTTTTGCGCTCCCTCATTTTTTGTTTGAGATTCTGACACAAACCTCCCAGGTGGGCGGGACTTTCAAGGGTGCGTCCCCATTGGCTACTCAGTTTTTGAGTGACAGCCCAGTCCTCCAGCGATTGTGCAGGCAGCTGCGGTGCGTTGGCTGCCTGAGCGTGGATAGAACACCCGCAGAAGAACCAGCATTTCAATTATTATAATACTACAAGTGAACATATATATAAGTATTGATCATCTGTGTTGTTTGTGCTGTACTATACGGTCTGTTTCTTTATTGTGGTAAGTGAGAAGTAAAGCTGTGCTATGAAAGTTAGCTTTTGCTACCTTTAGATCCATAACAATGCAAGCTAAGTAGCCTAACAGTTAGCTACATAGCTAGCAGTGGGTGAGCGTTCAGACACCGGCGCACACACTCAAACTGACTCGTGTGCCTGACTCTACCAACAGGCTTTCATGATTCTGTTTAGATATGCAAGTATAAGCAATGATAGCTTATTTTATTAACATGCTAATTTGATATGAAAATCAATGGAGGCTGAGTTAACTTTGTAGGAAAACCTACAGGCCATGACTGCCCCTGAGCTGTGTTTTATTTGTTAACTTCATATTTTTCATTTCCTAAAACATTTATTTTCCTCTCATATTAACAGTGTGGATCATTGAGACAGCGTGGCGTCCAGAGCATGGTCCAGAGTCTTATCTCGTTTTCCCACTTCCTCTGAGGGGACAGCACGGAGAAAGACCTGCACCAGCTTCATCCACGCTGGCGTTACTGTTATCACTTGCTCAGTGTCATTTCATTTGACCAAATGTCTTTACATATACATGCAGGCCCGGACTGGCCATCGGGAGGACCGGGAGGTTTCCCGATGGCCTGGCCTGTTAAGTGGCCTGCTGGCCTGAGGATTTTTTTTTAATGTATATATTGTGAACGCAACGCTGCGCAAATGTGGGTCTGACTCTGCCTCACAGAGGGTGACTGGCTGTCTACACATGATGTGGCCTGCCGACATGGCCACTTTCATACAGATCATACTAATGAACTTGATTGGTCTCTTTTGCGGCTTTCACACCAGCGCTTTTCAGTTTCTAGCTCCGAGCGGGAGCTTTTCTGGTTCAGCTCCAGTTTCCCTTTTCAGCTCCCGCTCTGTGCACACCGCCCACTGGCGCCCCAGAGCTGCCCTTGCTGCGTCATGACGTCACCGTTTACATCGCTGATTTGCCCCCCAACGGCAGCTCACAACAACAACAACAACAACTGCGTCGGGTCGATGATCGTGTTGCTTTTAATCACACGAAGCCAGAATAAATTGAATAACGACTTCTCCAACCTTATACTTTTCTCCAGAGTGCCGTGGTTCATTGTTTATTAATGTGTTTCTGCAGCATTTACCGACCGCTGCAGTGCTGGCTGCTCTTCCACAGGAGTTTATTCTCCAGTTAGCTCCCGGTTAGCTCACACTGCAGCGGCCGCTCTAAAGTATTCACTGTCCGACTCACACAAGCAGCTGATGCATATCCCCAGCTCCCCTTAGCCTAAGTGAATGTGTGTCAGTCTGAATTGACACTGTTTGGTATTACAACGCTGTTATGAAAGTTTCTCTGGTATAAAACGGGTGATGTTAGCATAGCAACCGAAGCTAAACTGACTACTTGCATCCGATAGCTGCAATAATACAAAACAACACGTCTGCCTCTCTCCACAATGATCGATAACAGTGAACGGATGGTCAAAGTAAGGCACAAATAAACAGAATCACACGAAGCCTGGTTAGTGTTGCCTGACTTTATAAAGTGTGTTTATAGGCACTACTGCTTGTAGGCAGGCATAACAGTCGACCCATGGGAGGTGGGTTTAGTTTCCTGCACGCCTCGACGTAAGAGAGACGTAAGCGACGTCACCTCTTAGCTCCAAAGCTCTTGCCTCTGGACCGACAATTTTTTGGAGCTGGAAATGAAGCGGATTCCGGAGCTAAGAGCCGGCGCAGCTCCGGTGTGAACTGGAAAACCCAGCGCTTTTCAGGCTCTAGCTCCGAGCCGGAGCTGAAAAGGCGCTGGTGTGAAAGGGGCATTTGTTTCATTCAAGCTCGGGAGGGTGTGTGTTAGTGTATGTGTGGCGCGAGCGAGTGAGATAAAGCGCGCACACCGGTTACATGTATTGTTGTTGTTAGCATCTGGTGCTAGCTGCGCTAACGGATATCAGGAGCTTTTTCAACAACAAGGTGGTTGGAGAGTCCTCTCCAGTCAGACTGAGAGACTGATAACTACAGCTCAGGTGAGGTAAAGGACTCTCTGAGTGTTTAGATAGTTAACTTAGTCTAAGTTAACTATTTATGTAAACACATATTTCCATTTGAGGGGGGAGTGATTAGTAAAATATGCATGAATAATAAAAAAAAAAATGTTAACTAGGTGAAAAAAGGCAAGATAAACTATTAAAACTTGTTGAGAGCTAAAACTAGTCTTTGCTTCTGCCTCAAAGAGGAGCAGGGGCAGAGGAGGGAGACAGGTGAGGCTGGTTCAGGAGCACATACACACTCACAACTATAAATGAACCAAAAACAAATAAATAAACAAGTTTCAATGTTTTTTCATATTGGATATGGTATGTTATTGGTTATGGCCATGTTTTTATGATTTTATGATTATTTAAATGTATACAGTTATGTTTCATATGGGTGTAGTCTCTTTATTTCCCCCTCAAAATGCACCAGATTGATGCATTTAAGTCCAACATTTAAAAACAAATCTTACCGGGGGGCATGCCCCCGGACCCCCCTATAGGATTTGAGGTCCACCCCCACTTAAAATATGTTCACATAGGTTCCTAAATAGATTTGCACATTTTTTAAAATAGTAACCCATGTTCATATGTTTTTGGGTAGTAGATTTAGAGGGCTATCACTACGGGCAGCAACGCTGTAAAAATTGACAAATAAATCCAGCAAAATGGCACACAAACTGGTAGTGGCCTGGCTGGGTGTATAATTCCCGGCCTGACTTATTGTCCCAGTCCGGCCCTGAATCTGGTGCATTTTGAGGGGGAAATAAAGAGACTACACCCATATGAAACAGAACTGTATACATTTAAATAATCATAAAATCATAAGAACATGGCCATAACCAATAACATACCATATCCAATATGAAAAAACATTGAAACTTGTTTATTCATTTGTTTTTGGTTCATTTATAGTTGTGAGTGTGTCTGGGCTCCTGAACCAGCCTCACCCGTCTCCCCCCTGCTCCTCTTTGAGGCAGCAGCAAAGACTAGTTTTAGCTCTCAACAAGTGTATTACCTTTTTTCACCTAGTTAACATTTTTATTTTATTATTCATGCATATTTTACTAATCACTCCCCTTTCAAATGGAAATATGTGTTTACATAAATGGTGTCCAAACCGTTTGAGACCCACAGAGAACTTAGACTAAGTTAACTATCTAAACACTCAAAGTCCTTTACCTCATCTGAGCTGAGGTTATCAGTCTCTCAGTCTGACAGCAGAGGACTCTCCCTCCATCTTGTTGACAGCTCATGATATCCGTTAGCATCTGGTGCTAGCTAGCTGCGCTAACAACAATACACGTAACCGGTGCGCGCGCTTTCTCTCTCGCTCGCTCGCGCCACACATATACACACCCTCCCGAGCTTGAATGACACCACCAATCGAGGGCATTCGTGTATGATCTGTATGAAAGTGGCCATGTCGTCAGGCCACATCATATAGACAGCCAGTCACCTTCTGTGAGGCAAAGTCAGACCCACATTTGCGCAGCGTTGTGTTCACAATACATACATAAAAAACAAAAAATCCTCAGGCCAGCAGGCCACTTAACAGGTCAGGCTATCGGGAAACCTCCCGGTCCTCCCGATGGCCAGTCCGGGCCTGACAGATTGATGCATTTAAGTCCAACATTTAAAAAAAAAAATCTTACCGGCCCCCCTAGAAGATTTGAGGTCCACCTCCACTTAAAATATGTTCACATGGATAGGTTCCTAAATAGATTTGAAATTTTTTTTAAATAGTGACCTATGTCCATATGTTTATTCTGGGGTAGTAGATTTAAAGTTTAGGGCTATCACTATGGGCAGCAACGCTGTAAATATTGACAAATAAATCCAGGAAAATTGCACAAAAGAAAACTGGTAGTGGCCTGGCTGGGTGTATAATTCCCGGCCTGACTTATTGTCCCAGTCCGGCCCTGGGTGGAGTGCACCCTGATGGTCCTGCAGCTCCGAGGACCCCTGATGGTCCTGCAGCTCCTCTGTGCTGCCGGGCAGGAACAGCCGTCCTGATGAAAACACTAAACATAATATTAATAATAATCCAAGAGGCATATTTCCAGCAGGGCACCTGGATGTCTCTGTAGCCTCAGACTGGTTCTCTCTCTCTTCTCTCTCTCTCTCTCTCTCTCTCTTCTCTCTCTCTCTCTCCTCTCTCTCTCTCTTCTCTCTCTCTTCTCCTCTCTCTCTCTCTCTCTCTCTCTCTCTCACACACACGTATACTGTATATTATTTGTATCATTTGATTCAAAAATGTGTTTATTTATTTTGTGGAATGGTAAGGAAACGTAGGCCTACACTTCATTTTTGGTCTATGCCACCTTATAGATAACAATAATCTTTTAGAAAATGTATAGCCTACAAGCAAAAATAATATGGATAGTTCAGAAGGTTTAGAATCTACTTTAAATGTAATACAACTTTTCTGATGTTTGTTTAGCGTTTCTTCAATTTAAAAAACAATTCAGTTCAATTCAGGGACTTTACTGGCATGAAAGTTTTAAAAGTATTAAAATAAAATGTGTCCAAATGTACAACATAAAAAAAAGATATAATCATATGAGCATGAATGTTAGAGAATGGTGGGTGTTTTCTTCTTAAGTCCCTTAGTTTGGGCTGTAAGGCAGCTGCTATTCCACGGCCTGACGCTAAAAACAAGCATGAGTACCATTTTCCGCCCGGACGACTTTCAGTGTAGCACACCAGAAAACACATCTGACACATGCCGCCGCGACAGCAGCGCTATGTCGGGACATTCAACAGTGCTGTATGAGACATTAGACTGTAGATAAGTTATTAAAATGTCGGAGGCGTCACACAGAGCAGAGGAAGCTCCTAACTGGATCCTCGTGCACCCAGCAGTGAGTATCCTCCGTGCTGCGTTCACAGGTCCGACGCTAAATCATGCAATAACCAGTGTTTCTCCTTCTTGCTGTTTTAGTATCAGGAAATGAAAAGTCTGGAGGTGGAGGACAGTGCACAGGTACACGCAGCTTTCCTCGTGTACATGGATCTGTCTGAGGGTGAGTTTGAGAACATTTAGCAGGAGCCATTACTTTGTGTCTGTTTTTGTGTGTCATAAACATGGGGTCAACATAGTGATGGTCATTTTTATCTATAATTATTTTTTAAATTATATAAAAAGGAATCCGTTGTGTTCACTTTAAATTGTTTCCTCACCATTATAGTTAATTGTTGGTTCAATACATATAAGGATAAACATAAATAGCCCCTTTTTAAAAAAAAAAAAAACGTTTTAAAGGCCCCTATTATACTATTAAAGGTCACAGATATGTAAAACAAGTCTCTGAAGTGTTTGGCTCTACATACCAAACTGATCATTGTAGCATGCCTTAAACCCCTCTGTTTCAGCCCTGTTTCAAAAGTGCTGATTCTGTAACTTTAAATGCTAATGAGCTGCTGCTGGCCACGCCCCTCTGAGAGATGATTGGGTTGAAAAAACACAATGGTGCTATAGGAGGAGATGATAAGGTGGGCGGGGTTACCTTGGTTGGTTATTGGCACAGCACAAATAGCTAATTAATTCACTATATTGTCAATATGTATATGGTGGTGTTGGGTCCAAAATATCTCCATTTTGCCAAGCCCTACAAATAACTATTTAAAACGACCTAAATTCCCCAAAACAGTTCTGACGACATACAGTACACTTGTTGTGGTAGCCGGTTCAATATTGTCCTAGTCAAACCGTAAGTGTCATGTTATATTTACTCCCTTAAATTCTCTCAGCAAAATCAACACAATTAAGGAATTTTAAAAGAAAGACTGTCAAGGATAAATGGTTGACTAAAGCCCATTACTGACCTGATGAAATGTTGGGAGACCTTTTATCATCTCTGTAAAAAGTGCACTCAATTCTGATGTATCAATACGCATAGGTAACATGTTATCTTAATCCTTTCATTTATGTCTATCCAGCCAGAGATTCAGCAGTGAGAGAAAACAACTGTCTCCTCCACAAAGTCCTCCATCACAATAAGACGTGTAGGACCCACTACAGTTAGCTCTCACTGTCTCACGTTTATGCTGTGCTTCTGGCTCCTTGCAGTGCGTCAGTGGAAAGAGGTGTCCTGTGTCAAGAGTCCTGAGCTGCAGGTGGTTCTGCTGGAAGGGAGGGAGAAGGAAGGAGCACCCATCCAGACAGTCTTTCCACTGCCTACGCACCGACCTCTGAGCCACCAAAGGTAATGAGACACCGGGGAATCTCTTAATGTACTGGCCCCCCCGCCCTCTCTGTTCTTCGGTTGAAGACTTTCACCATCACAAGGCTAACAGCTTCCCCCTCTCTGCCGTGCAGCATACGCCACGTGCTGGACCGAGGCTTTCCCATGCTGCTGTGTGCCGTAGCCTCTGACTCCACCCTGGTGTACCAGAGGATGACTGATGGCTTGGTGACACCGGACCCTCCTACTGGTCCCTTCCAGGATTTGGGTCGCCGGCAGCACCGGAAGAGGCGGAAGCAGCAGTGAGACGGGGCCAGCTGCAGAGCTCCAGGAGGCCCAACTCATCCATTGGACCCTTTTATGTCCAAAGCTTAGAGAAGGAAGTGATGTCAGAAACTGTCTCACAGAGATGATGATCCGGATACGATGCATACATTCATCAGTACTCGAGGGGAGCAGGGAAGATGTCTTTTTTGTTTGTCTGTGGGATTTTCACAATTGATTTTGGATTATAGCAGAAAATTAACTCCATGGCAAAAGGATGGTTACGATACTCGCATGTTTTGTTCAGCAGGATAATGTTCACATATTCAGTAAATAAGACAACGTAAGGCTATAAACAAACGGTCGTGGTCACATGACTTCACGTCTCCTCCACTTAGCTAAAAGCGGCTAGTGTGATGACGTTAGTCTCATTTTGAAGACACAAAGAACGATTACTCACACCTGCACCACTATATAAGCCACACGACCTCTACCAATAACAAGGTCAACAATACATTCTGTTCCAAGTCATGCAACTGTAACGTTAAGTAGCACAAACTTGAGCTAACCTTATGAGTTGGCTCGCGTTAGCTAGCTATGCTAATGGTGATGTCTGCTGAAATATTTAAATTCTTTGCTCTTTTTTCCCTGTTGTGCTAACTTTAAATTAATTTGCAGATGACATTAGCATTGCTAGAAATCTCCTAGGGTTAGCGTGGGTTATTTGTTGCTTTGTGTGACTTCTTCTTTTAAGCTACAGTTGTACCTTTGTATTATAAGGGGAAGTCGTGTGGCACAGACATGATGTATTAAATATAAACTCAGTAGGCTACTTTAACGAATCCCCAATTAACGGGATAAAGAAACTACTGCACAATATAACACAGTGGCAAGTGAATGTTAATTATTGATAAAACACAAAGGACTTTCCACCTTACCACACGCTGAGTTTCCACCACCAGTATCTATGCCACGGTGGGCCAGAGCCTGGAGTGAGAAGACACGTTGGTGCTTTGTACGAATAAAGAAGAGCAGAATTGGACAGAGACACTGGAAGCTGCTCTTAAAAGAAGGTGTACTGATAACATGTCAGCAGAGGAACATGGACACCTTCAGTTACATCCTACTAGGGGAGACACGAGACATGCCATGTTTGAGAGGTTAGTTGACTGATTCTTCAATGGAACCAAGGATATTCAAACCATTGTTTACCGCAACAATTAAGCTAATTTGAATCATACTAAAACCGGCTGAGCTCCAGTGAGTATATCGTCGACAAAATGATCCATCCGGCAGGAGCGAGACAGTATGGATAACTTACTGAAAACACTTTTTATTTTCTAAAAAAACAAAAGTTCAACATAGAAACACGACGACATATTACTGGTGAGCGAAAATACATAAATCAGATTGTATGTGATGAGGCAGTGTCCACCCTGTAGGTATAACACGGGACGGATACTGAAGCAGGGGACATGGAGGACCCCGCTGTGTGAGTGCACGAGTGTCTGCTCAAACAGTGTCTTGATGAGAGGAAGGACTTGACCACTTGAGACAAAGACTACAACACTTCAACCCTGAGCCTTATTAACATAGATTCTCTACATCATAGCAGAAAACAGACATGGACAGACGCTACGGAAATGATTGCGTCCAGAAATAAGGATTAAATGAGAGAAAATGTTTTTGTTTTTGCGTTTTCAAGAATAAAGTAGCAAACGTTGAGAATAATCGTCCAACTGAGAAAATATCTGACCACTCGCGTTAACGCATATACTGGACTTTGACTTTATTATTGACATGTTGCCTTGAAATGCAAAATAAAAAAAGATTCCTCCTCATTCTCGCCTGGCACTAATCATCTTCCGTAGACACACACGATGTACTGGCCGACGTACTGTAGAAAAGAGGTTCACACTGTGTCTTGGAATGCAGGAAGTTTCCAAACGGTTGACTTTTCAGGGACGCATTCAAGAATGGAATATTGAAAGTGATGCAGATGGAGATATACGTGTTCACGGTAAGTGTCCACCAGACAGTCCAACAGTCGTAGTGTTTCAAATGTCTCGGTGACGGCCGTTTATATTGACCATACAGGACTTTTCCAAAGTTGGGAAGAAAAGCAAGTGTGTCTTAAAATCCCAAGATCTCTGTCATCCTGTAATGACTTCATTAAGGAAGTAGAATGTCATGTTCTTCTTTTCGAGGAGGTTAAAAATACTTTGATTTGGCTGGTCCTTTCTCTCTGAGTTGATATGTGAGCAGGAGGGCAAAAAGGTGCTTGATTCAAGTCTGTAATCCATTCTTCTCAGGCGTGGACATACAAGGGACATCGCCCCTGAGTTAGCACATGGTACGGTCCACCCGTAGCACTGCGATGACAGCTCCTCCACAGTGGCGCGATGGACACACGAGCACAGGGCTATGTCATGTCTTCTTCCTCTTCCGAGCAGTAGTCCTGGCCCTGGAGACAAAACACAGATATGAGTACACAAAGTATTACATGATGGTATGTATCTCAGTTTCCTTAAAGCCTTTACACAACCAAGGCCTGAGAAATGAACAACCCAAACATCTAAAAATACTTGCCTGCTAATATAAATATCAACGGCTTTTATTGTGAAAGGTAAACATTTAAGGATTGGTTTTGGAAAGCACGCCATGTGTCAGTAAGGAGTAATCAAGTGTGCCATCTTTGTTCAGACGAAGGAGTGCCCAGGCTTTGGCCTTATAATAATCACAATTAAAAGGGGCAACGTGATTGGCTCATGGGTGTATTATTATTGTATTGTATTATTACATGTCAATTGTTAGACGCTTTTGCCCAAAGCGACTTATATACAATACAACTCAATACTTTAGGCATCCCCACAGGAGCAATTTAGGGTCAAGTGTCTTGCCTAAGGACACAGCGGCATGAGCGGGGATTGAACCAGTGCCCCCCTGATTCAAAGATCAGCGCCCTGAGCCTGGCCTGCCTGTAGAAAGAGAAGAAGATGCCGTGCAGGAGGCAGGTCCACGTTTATTCCTATGAAAGTTGTTCAACAGCACATCAGACCAAAATGGCCTGACTTGAGAACAATAATACCCACATCTTCCAGGAGTCGTCCGCATCCATGCACACTAACCCCGCCTCCTAGCCCACACGTCTCAGCCAGCCTCAGCTTAGCCAGGCTATTACTGCAATATACAACCTTTAGAATATAATGCTTTGCATAAGGACTTTTCAACTATTCCTCCAAATAATTATGAGCTGATTTATTTTTACAATGGGGAAAAGTATTTATTGGCCAAAAGGCATTACATGACTCCACCAGATGACCACTACAAAAACTTGCTTCTAGCCCTGGTGCACTTCCTGTCTGCTTGGATTGGCTGTGTGGGAAAGCTAAAAACAAAACGGTCCTTGTTTCGGAAAAATATCTGCTTCACATCACTTAAAGGTGGGGTAGGTCATTTTGGAGAAAGCAGCTCGAGTGCGCTAGAATTTGAAAATACACAGCCGGAACAAATCTGCCACTTCCTCACAGAGCCCCTCCTCCAACACACGAACGCCACATGACCAATGAGGGCACGAGATAAGTTTGTGCACAGATGGAAGGCTGACGGGCAGGTAGGCCATCCAGTTACTTTAGCCGGGCCGGCTCAGATGATTGGTCGTGCTTTTTACAGTACTACGGCTTCCACCGAATTTTTTTATGGATTATTTTGTCAAAGCACTTCAGATATTCATTGCTATTCATGTCAAGAGCATTCCATGGAATATAACAACAAGTGTATCTCAAGCCGGTTTCTCAAACTTACCTACCCCACCTTTAATGTCAGCTCTTACAAAAACTATTTTAAAAACAAATGTATCCATTTGCCAATTCATCTCCTTACTCACCACACGCTGTGGTAATAACTCAGTTAAGTGAGTGAACAGTGCATTAGAGACTATATTAAACAGCGGATAAAAGCACATCTGGTGTGTGTGAGTATGTTCAGCAGCAGGACAGTCCCTGTGCTGAGGGCAATAAAGGAACATGTCACCCAGTGTGGCTCATCTATGTGTTTCAATACTCTATAGAGAAACACACTGCATCTGGATTTAGATACACTGCTATTAATGCCACAATCAGTTGTTAAAATGTTTTCAACCATACACACATTGAGTTTCTTTTTGACACATCATTATGTCATCTGCTGTGTCCTCACAGATTGGCTGCAGTGATAGGATGAACCTCAGTGTCATTTAGACAAGAGATTTTGGCAAACACCCAATAACGATACAGTGTGATGCTTCGATGATGGGTTGTTGTTGTTGTCGTTGTCGTCGTTTCTTACCTTTGCAATTTTTTCGTCCAGCATCTTAAAGAACTCTTGCTGACTCTCTGAGGAGTGGATGCTCCTGCAGAGGAAATGGAACAATGTTAAAGATCGGCAGAATAACTCCGGGCATGGCCATGACTTTAAAGGACAGAATGGAGTGTCAAAAAACAAAATAAAATCTGTAAAATAATAACATGTATATATATGTGGAGGCATAGGGAGAAATAGAAAACGTGAAAGAAGACAAAAAAAAAGGGCTAAATAAAACAATGTGGACATATAATGGAAAATAAATGTAAAACAACACATGTAGAAATATAAACTAATTAATAATAAACATTTTCATTTAGCATTTAAAAATCTAATTTTGTGTTTCATTTTGTCATTTATCTTTGCTGCACCATATACATAGAAATATAAAACGGGGAAATGGTTTATAATTCAAATGATTAAATGTTTCCTTTAAATGTTTTATATTACATTTTCACAATTATTGATGATTTTTTCTCTTGATATTTAATGTTTTTATGAACTTATTTATGTGTGTATTTATTCTTTATGGCAGCGCTATGACTAAATAGAACTCCACAAACACAAGCTATGAACGCATGTTAATGATATTGAATCACCCGTCAGGGACACTCACAGAATCTTTCCGTTCCCATTGGACCCTGACTCCTCCATGTGCTGACCTTTCCCCAGGAGAGCACTTTTCTCCTGCAGGACATCAAAGCACACACACTCACACACCTGCTCCTACAGCTGTCTCATGTCCCATCATTCAGCAGCATAGAAATCACATCACGAGATAAAAACACACAATCAGCTCAAAGTTGCCGTATATTGTAATGTGATCATGATATTTAGAAACAAAGTAAAGTACTATTCTGCTTTTTTGAGTTTTCCCTTTCCTGCAGTGTGTTATAGGTTTTTGTGCATGTAAATGCCCCCCCCCCCCCCCCCTTCCATTGGACTCCTTTGTTAACTTCACATGGTGACATCACTATGTAGCACTTGCACTTTCATTGGCTATCACTCCAACGCATTGAACGTGATAGGCTAAGGGCTGGGAGATCTCTAATGCCCCTTTCACACCAAGGCTTTTCCCGTTCTAGCTCCGTGCTAGAGCTTTTCTGGTTCAGAACCGGTTCTTCGGTTTAGCTCCTGCTCTGTTCACACCACTCAGAGCCCGAGTGGTGCTGCGTCATTGCGTCACCGTTTGCGTGCCTGCTTCATAAAGCCAAACCGCGCGGAAACCCCTCACAGCTCACATCAACAACAACAACAATAGCCGATTGTATTGAAGCGCTACTCGTTTTGGTTTCGCTCTGTCGAAACGAAATGGAAGAAAAGGGACGACTTTACTGCCAACTTTACAGTCGTTACATGCTACATTCAAAAGTGCTTTGGACCGCGTGCTCCCCTCCAGCTTCCTCTGTACCTCTTCGGAAGACTAGATTCCCAGTGGGTAGCTGGTCTCTTCAGTGGACACTGCTGCTTGTTAAGTTTGAGGTTTTCCATCTTTGTGTACAAACTGGATAAAACGTGGGCTTCTTGTTGTTGTTAGAGGTTGATCCCGCCCCCGCCTCTGACGTAAGCATGACCTATGCGGTGCTTGCTTTCTAGACCGACAACTTTTTGGTGCTTGAAACTAACCGGATTCCGGAGCTTAGAGGCGGCTCCGCTGCGGTGTGAACAGGAAAAAACGGTGCTTTTCAAGCTCCAGCTCCGAACCGGCCCTGAAACCGCGTTGGTGTGAAAGGGGCACAAGTGGTGAAAACAGACCCGGCCAGCTAAGGAACCCTTTAACTATTTACAATTAAAAGAGTGACGTTTTAGGGACGCATGATACATACTGATAAACTGACATGTCAAATTAATGTTTTTAAAGATTTAGTATCAAATAACGCCTAGCAGTTTGCAAAACAAGCGTTATTGATGTACGGGAAAAAATACCCTTATAAAAAGGAATTATCTTGGAAATTCAATATTAGAAATTGATTTTGTTTTTATTATAATTAGAAATAAAGTACATCATTTGACAGAGGATAGGTCAAATGGGTGAGGTTGTAATTATAATCTTCCAGTTACATTATTAGGCAATGAATGTACGTATAATGAATGATGTATTTATATCCCATCGTTTTCTTTACCCTTTGATTCCCTCTCAATGTCTTCTAATTTGTTATTTACATATCAAGTGTATTCATGTTCTCGTGTATGCTCTATAAAACACGCACTGTGCTGTCCTGGCCGTCGACTCCTCCTTCGTCTCCGCTGATGTACTTGACTTTCTGCACTCCTTTCATCTTGTACTCATCTGTGACAGAGTGGGAGACAGAGAGTTAGAGAGGACGGCTCCTCTTATTAAAACACGCCTCCGGGTTAAGAGTGCTCACTTCTTGGCAACGTAAAGATGTGCTGGAGTTCTCACGCTGCAGACTACATCCTCTCTGAACAATGGCTGGTGAGCGGAGAACACTTGAGCCCCTCTTTTCTCTGCTTCTCTTTCTTTCCACTTCTCCGCATTTGAAAGGAGGAAATTGAAACGGCGCGTGATAATGAGGGCCTGATGGACTCAGTTATTATAACACATCACATTAACGCTGTGCCAGTTATCATCGAAGCTTCATCTAGTATTCCTCCGTAGCAGCTTTAACAACAACTATGACAATTATAGGTTTCAACTATTTGACAGATTGTGTGAATATGCCAAAAATAAAGCACATGTTAAGGGTTTTATTAGGATCTGACCGCTGGGAATGGTTTCCCTTTATCTTAAGTCACTTAGGTCTGAACTTTGGATGTCCTTCAAATCAATGTATTGCTCATGTTAATGAAGCGTGTCTCTTAATGATCTATCGAGACGTTTGAAGTAAGAAATATATGAAACACTGCTAACTATTAAAATGTTCAAATCAAGTTTGCATTCACACTGTGTTCTGTACTGAAAGATTGTGTTTTATAAGAACATAAAGCATTTCCATAATGATGTCAGCACCTTTCAGCTCTCATGCGCTTCTGCCTTTAATAAAGCAATAGTTCATGCTTTCATCTGTAAGGGGCTGAGAGGCAGGGTAGTGGGAGGCACCTGCATTCCCAACAGGTGGCTCCACCCTCTTCCAATTAGCAGTATTGGGAGCAGGTGTGGAGACCTCACACCTGCTGCTAATCACTCCCTCAAGGGAGACAGAGCACACAGAGTTGCTCAGTTGTGTGTGGCACATGGAGGGAGCCTTTGTTTAATGGAAGGTATTTTTGGAGTTTGACAGCAATAAAGCCTTTTTTGGATTTGAACACTGCCTCTGTCGTGATTGCTGCACTACCACTTTCCTCTTTATCTGCCCAGTCCTGTTACACATCCTTAACTGAGAGCATCAGGATCACCATGGATACATCTAACAAGACTCCAGAATTATGTATATTACATTTCAAATACCTATATTGATATAAATGTGGTCTAATCTTAAAAAAAATAAAAATAATCCACCACAGGCTGTGTCACACAGGAACATACATGTCTGCAGAATGACAGATGAATGGTGGCGATATATTGATATTACATGTATTGATTGTAATATGGATTAGCCATCATCTCATTATGTGGATATTGTAGTTTTGCTTAGTGTTATTTTTTTGTTGCTTTAAAAAATGGAAAAAGGGTAAACTTCATGTCTCCTTAGAAATTCTTCGTGCTTGCCTTTCCGATTACCAGACGGCAGTCAAAGCAGCCAAAACAGAGTATATTTCTCTGTTAATCTCCAAAACAGCCATAAACCTCAGGTTCTTTTTAATGTCCTTAATTCGATCATTAATCCTTGTGATGCTTCTCCAATTGTGCCATCAACTACTCTCTGCGATACATTTCTTAAATGTTTTATTGAAAAAGTATCTGTTCTTAGGCGAGCCTATACTAGTGCTACCCCAGATCCTGCTCCCTTTCTGTGCCCTGCTGTCCTCGACCACTTTGAGCCTGTATCCCTCTCTTCTCTCTCGGATGTAGTCAAGCACCTGCGGCCGACAAACTGCACCTCAGACAGCATTCCCTCTCGCCTTTTTAGAGATGTTTTTGAATCAGTTGGAGCAAGTGTTGTATTGCTTGTAAACACCTCTCTTAGCTCAGGATGTGTCCCAGCTGCCTTCAAACATGCCGTGGTTAAGCCACTGCTTAAAAAGAAAAATATCGATCCCTCCATTCTCGCAAATTTCAGGCCCATCTCCCAGCTACCCTTTTTATCTAAAGCCCTGGAGCGAGTAGTCTACGCCCAGCTGCAGTCATTTTTAACCACGCATGGTATCCATGAACAATGTCAGTCTGGCTTTAAACCTATGCATAGCACTGAAACAGCCCTTTTAAGAGTTTTTAATGATCTGCTCTTAGCCGCCGATTCAGGTAGCCCAGTTGTCTTGGTGCTGTTAGATTTAACTGCTGCCTTTGACACTGTGGACCATAGTATCCTGTTGTCACGGCTTGAACAGTCCGCAGGCATTACAGGCTCTGCCCTTGCATGGTTCAGGTCTTATTTGACGGACCGTAGCTTCTCAGTGCAGTTAGGTGTTTTCTTCTCTGCCAAAGCCCCTCTTACCTGTGGGGTTCCCCAAGGCTCGATTCTGGGGCCCCATCCTTTTTCTATTGTACATACTGCCCCTAGGTTTAATTCTCACAAAACATAATATCCCCTTCCATTGTTACGCTGATGATGTACAGATTTATCTGCCTCTCAATCAACATGCCAACTCACTACAGCAGTTGAAGGACTGCTTAATAGAGATTAAATTCTGGCTGAGCCAAAACTTCCTCACCCTCAATGAGAGCAAGACCGAGGTCATCTTTTTTGGACCCCAACCAATAGTCTCCCCGGTTGATATTCTGGGCTCCCTCAATACAACTATCCTCCCCTCTGTTATGAACCTTGGAGTGACCTTCAACAGCGCCTTTAAATTTGATAAGCAGGTTAGCACTGTAGTCAAGACCTGCTTTTTCAAAATACGACTATTGGCTAAGATCAAGTCGTTTTTATCTTTTAAAGACCTAGAAAGTGTTATTAACTCCTTTGTTACCTCGAGACTGGATTACTGCAATGCTCTGTATGTGGGTATGGACCAGGCCTTAATTAGACGCCTCCAGCTAGTGCAGAATGTAGCTGCACGTCTTCTGACTGGCCATAAAAAGCGCGACCATATCACCCCAATTCTGGCTTCATTGCACTGGCTTCCAGTTCGGTTCAGAATAGATTTTAAACTCCTTTTATTTGTTTTTAAAGCCCTAAATAGGCTGGATCCGGCCTATATAGCCGAACTCCTCCATCGCTACACCCCAGGCAGAGCCTTAAGGTCGGCTGATCAGCTGCTGTTGATAGTGCCTAAGACCAGGCTTAAAACCCGAGGGCATCGAGCTTTTGCAGCGGCTGGCCCTAGGCTCTAGAATACTTTGCCCCTCCATGTGAGGTCGGCCCAGACCCTGGGGGTTTTTAAATCAATACTTAAAACTCACTTTTTCTCTCTGGCTTTTGTATAATTATCTATCTATTTATTCATTTATTTAGTTATTTATTCATTTACTTATTTATTTTTAATATTTATAACATAACATAGGATTTAGTAAAGTATTTTTTAAATAGTTTATACATTATTCGAATATCGGAATAGTAGATAGGATTACTTAAAATATAGTACCTTATATTTCATCTTTTTTTCCCTTTAGACCCTTGCGGTTTATTCTTAAAAATCCTTACCCTTAACCACCCCCCATTTTCCCTCTGCTGGTCTATAGCCTTGTAGAGGGTAACGGGGTACAGAGGGTAACGGGGTACAGAGGGTAACGGGGTACAGAGTCGCTTAGATAAGCGGGGGGGTGCATCTGACGAAGAGATAGGTTGTTGTGCTCCCTATCTCTGTTTCTTATCCTATATCTAATAGAACTGCTCGGGTCTTGATAGATTGAGTGGGGAAGTTCATGAGATCTTTCTAGAGGGTTATCAAGAATAACTCTTATCCAATGACCTTCTCCCTCTCTGTCTGTGTCTGTGTTTTATCTTGTTCCGATTAACCCAGCCAAATCTTTTTTCTTGTTTTGTATCTATATCTACGCCGGGATCCGGAGTCGAGGCTGATCCTCTTGCTGTAGTCCTGTGTCCTGGATCCTCTATCCCGAGTTCTGGATTAAGTCGTGGACTTCGGGTCGTGGCTGAACCTGTCTCTGCGGTCCTGCCTTGGGTCTCGTCATGCTGCTTCCCTGATGGCTTCCTCAGGACTGTAGCTGACATCCTCGTGGATTCATCTTCTCATTACAGACACATGCATTTCCTAACATTCGGTCTATATGCTGTAAAATGTATTATCTCTTGGATTTACACACGGCATCTATTGCACGTCTGTCCGTCCTGGGAGAGGGATCCCTCCTCTGTTGCTCTCCCCGAGGTTTCTCCCATTTTTTCCCCTTAAACTGTGGGTTTCCTCTGGAAGTTTTTCCTTGTACGATGTGAGGGTCTAAGGACAGAGGGTGTCGTTTTTCTCATACTGATATTCTGAACAATCTGTGCTGTTGTATTTGCTGTAAAGTGTCTCTACTGTAGGCTATTTTTATTTTATGTACAGCACTTTGGCTCCACCAAAAATCGTTTATAAATGTGCTATATAAATAAAACTTGATTTGATTTGATTAAAATCTGCATTACTGTGAAGGGATTTATTTTAAGAACGAACCAGACAGATTTATTATTTGCCTAAACCCACTTTCTGAAAATGGCATTGTGTGAATATTTTATGAAAGCATTATCATCACAATTTCAAGGTATTTGATTCAAAAGAAAATAGAGATTAGATTATTTTCCAAATCCGCTAGCTCTTGTGTCAAAAACCTCGTCTTTTTTTACAAAAGTAAAAGTAATCATTATGTAGTTCATGTATTACACAATCTCTGTCATGTTTAACCAATTTTGAACACTGTGTGGATAAGTAGTATAGTTCTGAAGTACTATAGTACGGCATCATATTATACAGGCAGACCATGTGTTTGAATTTATAAAAAGTAGCCAGTAACAATGAGTGTTGAATAATAATTGTGTAAAATGTACAATATGTACAATATTTCCATCTTAAATGCAGCAGAGTAGAAGTAGCAGAACATGTGAATTGATATTTGGTTCCAATCGCACAGCCCTAGTGGCACATACCTCATATACTGTATATTACTTCAACCCCAAATGAAAGCAAGGCTCTTAAGGGATTTGAACACTTAAAGTGCAAAGGACATGTGATGATAGTGAGTGGACAGACTGACCGGAGTGGAGGTCCCCGTTGCTGTGGGCTTTGCTCTGGCGCTCCTCCCCGCTGGGCACGGCAGACACCTGCTTGGCAGAGGTGCAGCCCATCTCCCACCCTCAGCTGCTCTGCTCCTCAGCCCTGAGCACCACAGGCACACCTGACACACACACACACACACACACACACACACACACACACACACACACACACACACACACACACACACACACACACACACACACACACACACACACACACACACACACACACACACACACACACACACACACACACACACACAGACACACACACACACACACACACACACACACACACACACACACACACACAGTCAGATATGTGTAGATCAGGAGTTCACAAAGGTATTCTGTAAGCAAAGACCTTTCCCCAGCAGAAACACCTCAGACGATCTCTTGATTTAGTTTCTGTCCCCGGGGAAATCATGAGCGGAGCGTCTGTCAGACACGTTAGAGGACAGTCTGCTCCATGTAATTACCAAAAGGGCTGACGCTGCACATTCTTTACCTAAACTGTGTTCCGAAATAACAGATAACGTTTACACTGTATCAAACGGCAACAATTTTGCCATTGACTATTTTAGAGTCAGTTGCTCAGTCCGCTTAGGAACTGGACGGTCACTGGTTTGAGTCCCAACACATTGTGTGTACTTGTGGCTTGAGAGATGCCAGTTCAACTCCTGGTCCCTGCTGAAGTGTCCTTGAGCAAGGCAATGAACCTGCCACAACGAGACTGGCCCTTTGCTCTGACACCTCTCCACCATGTGTTCATTTCGGGGCCAATGTGTATAGGTCCTGTTTGCGTGTATTTACTATCATATCCTCCTCCCAGCCTCTGAGAGGAAAGGAAGTCTTCCTGGACTCCAGCTGGGCTATCAGTATGTTTTCATAATCAATTAGTCATGAAGCGCCCCACCCTGGAATTAAATCGCTGGCTTCCCTATCTGTTCCTGGAGAATACACCGTGTCGCCGCGCTGTAAATCATGCAAGCGGCGCCTGGGAACACCAATCAGAAGGTGGTGCCAGCTGCACCGCAACAATAAGGCCTTTCAGTCGGTGTGGTACCCCCGTGCCAATCCGCCGGCTCCCCTCTCTGTCAGGGGAGGTGGGGGGTTCTGCGGCGCGCAGGATTAATCTGTGGCGGCGTTCAAGTGTTCCCACCCCGCAGTATCATGGCTAAAATTACGGTGTGTTGGTGCCAATCACCCGGTAGTGTTTTACATTAAGCTCCAGGTACATTGCAGAGTGATTGATCCTCTTATTGCATGGACCATCGCGCAGCTTCTCTGCACACATTTGTATATAAAGATAGAAGCTACATCCAATACTGTTAGGGGAGCAAACAAGAAGAAAGATGAGAGTAACATGCATCCCCTTTTAGCTGATATATTTCAAACATTCATCGCAGAGAGGAGATAACGTGCAGGGCTCCTTAAACAAATAATAACAAAAGAGCAGCCATTCCACGGCCAGCAGGAAATAGTCAGATGATATCGCATGTAAGGAATCAGCAAGCGTAAAATATCGAAATGCATGTACAGTAATGGGAGAAATTACCTATCTGGTTTGACCATGGTTCCTCTGGGTTTAGTACGGATAGGCTTCACTCCAGACGGAGGACCCAGACAGCGCATCTGCAGCTCCACACAGGCATCGGCGGTGCAGATGCGGTCCGTCCGTCTGCCAGCTGTCTGCTCCGGGCTCATGTCCTGATACCCTGTTAAAGGGAGAAATGCATTTTTTTAGAGAATACAAAAGCGGATCAACCAACAGCTAACTTGGTATATTTTTTCACATAACCACAGTCTTTTTTCTTTACAGTTTTTAGTTGCATCCTACCTCTTATGCGATGGAAATTTGACTACGAAGTCTAATCAGTTTCCACCCGGGCCGAATTCACCGGCGCACCAGGAACTTCCGTCCAGCTCATTCCTTCTGCATCATCAAAGTTGACAGCAAAAGATAGAAAGTTTTTTAAGTGCGCTGTCTTTGACCAAAAGCAGCAGCTGACCCTGCCGATAGTTGACCTCCAGCGGTATGACGACCCTCACAATGATCGCTCGGGTGGCGGACGGACTCCCGCTCGCTGCGTCCATTCAGGAGGATGAGCAGGTAGGAGGGATGCTAGCTCCCTGTTAGCCTCTGTGTGAGGACAGAGCTACACGCCAGGCTCCATTCACAAATCATACTGTTTAAGGACTGTTAGCTTATCCGCAACTGTAGTTCTCCAAATAACAAGAGTAAAGTCCTTATTTTAATTACTAGTGGTACATTTGCTATGAAAATAATTAACAAAGCAGGAGTTTTATTATAGAAAATATGATATTTGTATGTAAAGGTCAGTAACGATAACATACGTAGTTGCATTTCTGTTGTCCACCACTCTGTGAATTATTATACTGGAAATTGTCGAAATAAAAGGAACTACGTTTAGCTAGATACAAATTAAAAAAGTGTATTGTTTTGCGTGCGGAAAAGTTGATACACATTTTTTTTAAACGATTTTTCATAAATGATAGCTCTGTGTACCAATACGCATGCATTTTAATTATGAATGTGTAATGCCCTGTATAACAGATAGAGGGGAGCAGTTCACCTCTCCTACTGGCTCCATAACATCTAAATGAAGAGTCATTATAGTTCTAAAATAGTGAAATAATACATAAATAAACGAATAACTAAAAACAAGTGATGTTACAAGACAGGGTGGGCCAGGGCTAGTCAGTTAGCATGTGATTTCCGTAGGTATGTCTGCAACATAAAACATGCACTACTTGAAAATTATGTTGACATCCTAAACTCTTCAAATTATGAGAACATCAGTCGTTTTTTTTACAGCAAAAATGTTCCCTTATCTTACACATTCGGCCTATAAATGATTAAATGTAAAAAACATAGAATATACTGGGATTATTCATTCCCCACTGCTGTGGATCTTGGGTCGATAACAACCTGGGAAACATTCACACATCTCCGCCTCCATTTCTTTTTCAAATCTATCTCTGTTATTAAAGGACCTGGTAGCACAGAAAATAATCTTTAAAAAAAGGAAGTGGTTTTTGGACGGTTTGTGTCATTTTAATGAATCTTGATAAAAGAGTAAATGCCATACAGGCTGACTATAACCTCATTTTTCTTCATGTCTATCAGTCAGGAAGAGACCTGCAGCACTACCAGAGCCAAGCCAAGCAGCTGTGCCGTAAACTGAACGCTCAGAGTCCGGACCGCTGTACGCTGGAGGCCGGGGACATGAACTTCCAGTAAGTTACCACAAGCAGGGAAAGTATGAATATCATACTTTTCCCTATACATTTGGAGCAGCAGCAAAACTTAATTCAGCATCTAAAATTAAGGCACTCCTAAATCAATCAATAACCATTTAAAGGTGGGTAGGTAATTCACTTCAGAAACACTTGTTATATTCCATGGAATGCTCTTAACATCCCGATAGCAATGAATATATTAAATGCTTTGACAATAAATACATAAAAGTCATATGTGGAAGCCTTGGCGCCGTAAAAAGCACGACCAATCATCTGAGCCGGCCCAGCTAAAGTAACTGGATGGCCTACCTGCCTGTCAGCCTTCCATCTGTGCACACACTTATCTCGTGCCCTCATTGGTCATGTGTGCATTCGTGTGTGTTGGAGGAGGGGCTCTGGAAGGAAGTCTGAAGGAAGGGGCAGATTTTTTTCCGGCTGCGTACTTTCAAATTCTAGCGCACTCGAGCTGGTTTCAGCCATTCTTACCCACCCCACCTTTAAGTTAACACTATATCAATATGTAGAATATTTTCCCCTTGACTTTCCATTCAGACCTCATTTTACGACAAGGAACTGTCAATATTATATCCATCTATGCTCTCGCCAAAGCCACCAGACTCCATTGATAAAAACCCACATATTCTCGCAGAACAAAGGAGTTGCTGGTGTATCGCTGCCTCATATCAGCTCGTTGTTTGGCGTTATTATGGGAGTTGGAGGATTCCAAACTGAACAAATTCACACACAAACAGACTGAGTGGTGAAAATGTTCTAAATAAAGTGCACATTAACATAATTATAGGGTCTAAAAATGAGTTTGCTGCTGCCTCCTGTTTACAGCAGTATACTGCTTGAGTAATACACTGACTATGGATAAGTACCTCATATCACCCCACTTCAGAATATCCAAACTATTCCTTTAATTTGTATTCTTAAAGGGGTAAAATCCACTTTACTTCGATAATATTTCACAATTAGTTTGGTGACGTTTAGTTTGATATTACCAGGCATTATTAAGATCCATTGATTTGGTCTTTTTTTGTTTCCAGCTACCTAATAGCGGAGGGTGTATGCTACCTGTTCCTCTGTGACGCTTCCTTCCCCAAAAGGATGGCGTTTGCATACCTCGAAGAGCTCCACACCGAGTTCTACGACCAGTACGGGAAGAGAGTGACCACAGTAACCAGGCCGTACTCTTTCATCGAGTTTGGTAAGACTGTTTGATCTGCTACATTCAAGAAGTCTTTCACACAATCCTGACTTTGTGCTACATGCATTGTTTCAGACACGTACATCCAGAAAACAAAGAGGTCGTACGTAGACGGCCGGGCCAGGAGGAACTTCAGCAGCATCAACACAGAGCTACAGGACGTCCAGAGGATCATGGTGGCAAATATTGAGGAAGTTCTGCAAAGAGGAGAATGTCTTTCTGGTAACTAGGTTACAGGAATGAAGAAAGATCAGTCCTAGCAAGAGCACAACACACAAGGAACCAAAAACCAGCACAAGTTTGCTTTTGTGAAAATTAAACCTATAGTAATATATTATGCATTAACCAATCAGAGCAGACTACGCTCTGGTTTCAGACAGAGGGTGAAAAGAGGTGCTGCAGCACAGGCAGTGTGAGAAAAGTAAAGAGCTTTTTGAACATTAAAGCATGGAGACATGTCCCAGTAGAGGCACTTCATACAAATAATGATCTTTAAAATGAGCAGAATATATCATCTTTAAAGTAATCTCTGTTCTACTCTTCTTCGCTCAGCTCTAGACACTAAAGCCAGCAACCTGACAAGCCTTTCAAAGAAGTACCGCAGCGACGCCAAATACCTCAACACCCGCTCCACGTACGCCAAGGTGGCCGCTGTGACCGTGTGCGTCATCACTCTCATCATCTATGTGCGCTTCTGGTGGCTCTGATGGACCCTCAAGAAAGGACTTTAAAATAAGGGAGAGGGAGTTTCCTTTGGGAAGTGTAAAGGAGTACTCAAAGTATTCCTTTACAAGTTGATGCTGTTACTTTACTCTTAAAAGACAGGGTGCCTTAAAGGAATCGTATCCAGTCTGTCCCTAGAAGGTAGATATTCTTTGTGTGTTCTCCATGCCATGTATATGGTGTACACGGAGCCATTGGGTCTCTCCGTATGGGAGCAAATGCCTCATGGTGAGTTCATGTACCTCTGTTTACTGGAATATTAGGAGCAGGGTGTTTGGAAGTTAATTTATAAGCCGGTTGGGGTTCTCTTCAGTTTGAGCATTATAGGTGAATCCATGTATGACAGGGTTTTGTGATGTCCCAATACTGTGAGAAATGAATGTTTATTGTTCTGAACGTTTACATTGTAACAAAGTCTTAATGAAAATATTAAATATTTATCAAAGTTTCTATTTTACAGCTGGATTTATGAAAACGTGTTAATGAGCTGGATGGTACTTACAAACCAACCTTTCCTCTCACAAAGCAAGGCTGAAAGATGAATCAGAACCGCAGTGTGTACTACGATGTACGATATGTCTCATGGGCATTTGTATGAAGTATTTTAATGCTGCAGAGATTTCTGGGCCTACAAAGGCTATTCAACAGACTTCACATTCAAAATACATTTTGGTACAATATGATCATTTTACTATATTTTTTATAAGACATCAGAATGGAGCAAAAATTATCTTTTACTGACATTGTGACAATATAAAAAAAAAAAGATGGATTGTTTCCCCATATGGTTCAGGCTCTTCACGTGCAGGGTGCTCACATGCAGCTCAAGTTCACACAACAGGAGGAAAACAGTCTGGGGGGGGCTCTGCTGGGAGCATGAGGAAACAACTGAGACTGTGCTCTCATGGAGGAGCAGGGGATGAATCCAGAAACGAGGCTGGCACCACTAAAAGAGAGCTTTGGGGAACAGTGTGTAATCTACTCCTGTCCTTGTTTAGGAAAACTTGTTTTCTTCCCACATTTTCACGTTGGTAGGAGATTCAGAGGTGTCCTTGGGGGTTGTCCATTTCCTTATTTGACAGTAAAGTCCTTTCCTCCGGGGTGATGAAAACAGCGTACACCACAGATTTATGCCAATAGATCAAAGTCGTCCCTCTGCAGAAGAAACACACACAACATCAGCACAATGCTCTGCTTTTATGGTATTATCAATAACCATTTGCATGACTGGTTCAATCCCCAGGGCCCAAGAGTTCAACACTTTTAATCCCTATCTGATCAGATTTATCTTTTGGGGAGTTCAAAACCAAAAAACAGAGTTAGGATCACTTTGATATCCGATCAGATCAGGAAATCCAAGCCGAGCTTTAATCTGGATCAAATCGGGTTCAAACCGACAACACAGGATTGGGATCAATTTGATCCCAAACAACTGGATTCTCCTGATCCCACCAGAGGGGTGGGTTTCCAGTGGATTACCAGAGCAAAATGTACTGTACAATTTATTTTAAAATATGTTTCAATTTAAATTAGATGGCAAAGTTTGTTAACTGAAATAATACACAATTTTTAGCCTTCATGGGAAATACATTTTATTTTTCCATTTTTTGCTCATGTTTGTGGCCCATTTTGTTTTCAACCAAATGTTGATGACATAAATGTTTATGCTCATGAAAGTATCACAACAAAGATTGTCAATCACAAATGTAATTTAGATTAAATTAAAAATATCTTCAACAAAAAAAAAGTCCATCATCTGTCATCACCTTTCAAAAAGTAATTGCAGACAAAAGCATCTCGCCTTGCACCACCACTCAGTCTCTCATTTAGAGGGAACTCCATAGGTGGGCCTAGACCAGGGGTGGCCAACCAGTCAGAGGTTAAGAGCCACATGTTTTCTCTGTTACTGCAAACAGCCACATCACACAGTCACTGATACCGCTCGTTTCAGTTTTTTGTTTTCTGGAGACAAGATTTCAACCACGTCACTGATGCGTTTTTGTAGCATTGGGATATATATTTTTTAAATCCTCTGGAGCAGAGAGAGGAGCTGTGGATTATTGTTATTGATTAATGCATCAGTGTTTCTTAGGGTCAAAAACACTAAACTCACAATTTAAGATGAAAGCGTTTAGTTTATTTAATATAAGAGCACATGTTCAATGTGAAAAGTGACAGTAGTCATAGATTATTTGCAATTTGGTGCTGTATATATATATATAAAAAATATATATATATATATTTTAACACCTTGAATTTCAGGGGGGGCGCGGGGCCCCTCCAAGACAATGGTAGGGGAAACACTGGATAGTGTTTAATCAACGATAGGTTTCCCCCCCCTCAAAGGTGATTGGTTCACTGCATCGCAGGTATTATTGTGATTGGCTCTTGGGCCACATCAAAATTAGACACGCTGTCATCCTCTCATACTGACACCTGACACCACACATATACACACCGGGAGCCGGGACGAAAGTAACACGGGACGAAAGTAACGGAGCGATTTGATCCGAGCCCAAACAACTTTGACCGGCCAAATTACGTCAGAATGATCAGCATTCAGTACTTAACAGACCTACTAAATATCAGGGTTAACTGTCAGGAGTAGTGTTGTCACGGTACCAACATTTTGGTTTCGATACCAAGTCAAGAATTGCGATTCCGATTCTTTTTCGATACTTTTCTTAAAAAGAGGGAAACAGTCTTAAATGTAATTATTGTGCTTTATTTCACACCAGAACCATAACAAACTTTTAAACAATGAGAACAATAAATAAAATAAATGACAAGAGTTCGTATTAAATAAAATTAATACATGTCTTTCAGACAGGCCTCGTGGTGTCCGTAGGCTTGCCCTCACTGTCAGAGATATAGCTCAAATACTTCTGGCGTCTTTTTTTTTTTTTACAAGCCGAGGCGCAGCGGCAGTTGCACTCTGGCAGCTAACGCGTGCACGAGAGAGGGGAGGCACTTGAGCGTGCTTGAGAGGGGAGGGACTGCAGGCACGGCTGCAGTGCAGGGAGTGGAAGCAGAGCGCTGAACACATACAGCTCTTATTAAACGGCGCTTGCTCACCGGAGTACTTTCCCCCGTCATTCTTAAAGTACCGATACTAATGAAACGGAGGAATATTAACGTTTTTAACGGCAGGGTATCGCGGTACATTTCAAGTATCGGTACACCGTCAACACTAGTCAGGAGTCAGTGTCTCTCCCCCAAACTCACACATATACAATTCGATATGAACTGAAGAGCCACATGAAACTAGGCAAAGAGCCGCATGCGGCTCGAGAGCCGCGGGTTGGCCACCCCTGGCCTAGATCATCAGCAGGTGAGGGGCTCTGGGGGATCATCGATGTCAGAGGTCAGAGAGGGGGACTCTGCGATGGACAGCGATATTGTGTAGCACAATACAAGCCAGTGTTATTTGGCATGCTCCTTGGGGTTCCACTCTCAGATAGTTGAGGCATGCAAACGCCTCTTCAGTACTCCATTCAAGCGCTCAATGGCACACCTTGTTCTTCCATGGGCATTAGCCGCGTTCACACTGCGGTACTTTTCCCACAAAGGTTCATGCAAACTCTTTAGTTCGCATGAACTAAGCCGGAAAAGTCCCTGGGGGTGGATTAGGCAAATGAAGCCGCTGACGTCACTTCTTCTTCTTCTGCTTTGGGTTTACTGGCAGGCCGCAAACCACTTCACGGCGTGTACTGCCGCCCAAAGTCCCCGGAGTTGGGGAAGGCTTCAGTAGAAGCTGCTGGGACTCCCAGCAGCTTCTACTGAAGCCTTCGAGTAAATCGCCAGAACGCCGACACCTCCTCATCTCCACCGCTCCCATGTTTTATTGTGTGTTGCCATAAGTTAGTCTCTCTGCGTTTCTGCGCTGGGCTAATGCTAATAATGCTAATGCGAGGATAATAAAATGGCGGCTTCACAAAACTTTTTGGGAGTTTTACGGGGCGTGGTTTGCAATCCGCCCAGCCAATCAGGAATATAGCTCTTTTCTCAAAAAAGAGCCGCTCGAAAGTCCCTGCTCTCTAGCAGGGACTTTCGAGGGGGTAAAAAGGTTCGCATGAACTACTTTTAGTACCGGCTCTTTTTGGTGTGAACGCGATCATGAACTAAGTTCGCATGAACCTTTGTGGGAAAAGTACCGCAGTGTGAACGCGGCTATTGTTGTAGCGCATCTGTGAAGGAGTGTTGGCCGTGGGAAAAGGTGTCATCACCCATGGTAGGAGTGGGTAGGCACTGTCGGCTAATATAACTCCATCCGGCCTGTTGGTTTGGAATTCAGTGAACAACCGGCTCTCTCTGAAGATACGTGCATCGTAGACTGACCCAGGCCGTCTCACAACACAGTTGGTGATGGCAAGGTCAGCATCTCCCACAAGTTGCACATTGATGCTGTGCCTCCCTTTCCTGTTGACATATTCCCACTTCCTCTGACGAGGTGCTTGAATATGTACATGGTGCAGTCGATCACCACAATGGTCTTGGGCATGTGTCCCAGAAGAACAAACTTCTGCTTCACTTTGGCAATCTGGCCATCAGTGGGAAAAGTCACAAAGTGATCCAGCAGGCGAGCCAGTGCATCAGACACAGCTGTCACCACTTCCCCCACTGTTGTCCTGTGGACTCCATGCTGTCAGCTATGACCTCATAGAATGTTCCGCATGCGTAAAAGCGCAGGGCAATGAGGACCTGTTCCTCTACCGTCAGAGCATGACCCGGCAAGGCTCTGCACTGCAGTTGTGGCCTGACCAGATCAGCAATGTAGTTGATGTCATTAAGTCCAAATCGAAAACGATCATAAAGTTCTTCTGTTGTGTACTGTTGGAGAGGTTTGGGGCGCTCGGGGTGGACCCTTTGGCGGTGACCTCTCCTTCCAGCATGGAAGATGTGAACAATCCCTGCCATGACTGTGTTCTGACTGTTGTTTCAGTCAGTAGGCCTCCATCAGTCTCTGAATAACAACCAATTGCAAATACACACCTGGAATGAATGTCCAGATTGGTTAGGGCCTGTGGTTAATTATGTCATTAATAGCCAGGCCAGACCTATACAACTAAATGCTGACCTGACCAAACCATTGAGTTGGAAAGATGGACAAAAAGGGGCCTAATTTTACATCTGCTGAGGCCCGTGCCCTGCTGCTGGGTGTAAGGAACAAGTATGACTCCATAGTTGGAGCTAACAGAGAGGGTGGAGCGACTAAAGTGAAGAGCGGAATATGGATGGAAGTTACAGACAATGTGAATGCCACAGGATCTGGACACAAGAGGACGGTGGACCAAGTGAGGTTGAGGTGGAAGAATTTGAAGCAGCAAGCTGCCAAAGACCACAGACGGGTAACAAAGCACATAAAAGGGGACAATACACAGATGTGGTGCTTGATATCATTGGTGGTCAGCAGCAGGTATGTGTGATTGTATCCTTGTTCCTATAGAACTACAATTATTATCTTGTATAATTGTTATTTTCATAGTACTACAATGGCTATATGTCTTACATAGCATCCTAGTACTACAATTTTCCAGGTTACATGCTTGTGATCATCTTATTAAGGGGTATAAAGTATATTGATAAACTTTCATTTCAGGTCGTCAATGCACCTGATGTGACACACCATTCAAGACGAGGTCCTCCTGACCCATGTGGATCCAGAAGCTGGACCTTCAGCCAGGCCTGATGACACACTGCAAGAGCCACCTCCAAAGAGAAAATGCAAGCGCACCAGAAAACCAGAGCAGAGGGACGATGCCTACGAGACTCTGCTGAGCCGTGACACGGAGAGGGACGATGCCTACGAGACTCTGCTGAGCCGTGAGACGGAGAGGGACGATGCCTACGAGACTCTGCTGAGCCGTGACACGGAGAGGGACGATGCCTACGAGACTCTGCTGAGCCGTGAGACGGAGAGGGACGATGCCTACGAGACTCTGCTGAGCCGTGACACGGAGAGGGACGATGTCTACGAGACTCTGCTGAGCCGTGACACGGAGAGGGACGATGCCTACGAGACTCTGCTGAGCCGTGACACGGAGAGGGACGATGTCTACGAGACTACGAGATGCAGATCCGTCTGGCCGAAGAACAAATACAGCAGTGCCGGCTTCAGCAAACTGAAACCTCACTGAGTTCAGCTCCTCAAAGCACGCCTGGATGATCCAGCTGCCTTTGAATGAATGCTTTATTGTTGTTACCCTAGTAAGAGTATTTTTTTAAATTACAATTTCATTATGATTTGATGTGGATGTGGATCCATAAATCTCACTCACCTCATCATTATAATTCAGGACATGCTGCTTGATCTTGGAGGAGTCCACCCAAGTGACAAAATCTTCCATATTTCTGAAAAAAAGTCAACGTGTACATATTGCATCCATTGAGATGCTTTCCCACATTTATCTATATTTTCAGTAATGTAGGTTTTTGTGTCATGCCCTTTAGCACAGAGTAGTTCAACACCAATCATTTGGCAGAACCAAATGTTGTAAACTAACCTTGTGACGAGAAATGCTGGGTCTGTGATAATCTCCGGGCCAACTCGCACATCGGAGACTGGGTCAAGGTCAATACTGCAAACATATTTATTCCCATGGGCATAGACCAAACTAAGTTATCTGTGGAAGGACATTCTAGACACAACAATGCTGAAGTGAAGGATACGTCCTTGTTGGATAAAGGTGATGGCGGTCTTCAGGTTCTGAGCCATACGGAGGTTCAGCATGATGCTGGGCAGCCTCCTCCTGCAGGAGTCACACGTGGAGAGAAAACAGACGAGTGATAATCATGGTCTCTACTGAGGAGTCTGTGATGATGTATTTGTGTAGGTTGTGTCGTGGATATTTTAAACTTGTCAATACTGTAAAGATGTAAAATGAGAGTAATCAATAATAAACTGGTGAAAGCAGGCAGCGTAGTCTTCTGGTTATTTATCTGAAGCTTCAAAGGCACAGGTCTCACAGAGTACAGAGTAGTCTGCAGGAGTGTGTGCAATAGTCACAGCATAGCAAAGCTATACAAGATAGGGCGGGCAGACAGAGTGTTGTGTAGCGGCGGAACGCCTCAGAAATCTGCTTTCACACGGATGTCTCATACCGCTATTAGACACATGTGTCCTTGAGCTACAGAAAGTATAACAGTTAGCAAAATATGGAAGTTCAAACTTAGTGTGAAGAGGAGTAGTTTCAACATAGTCTGCCCAATCAGCCCTGTGGCCTTGAAGCGCTTGAGAAGAATAACCCTCATTAGAGTATGCAGAGGAAACGGCACATATCAAGAAAGGGTGCAGTAGTGTTAGAAAATGCTTTTGGAAGCATTTGGTTCTAGCATATAAGGCAACATAAGGACTTGCCACTACAGTTGACCCGGAAGTTAGCATTGCAAGCGTTCCCTTGATTATAAAGCAGTGGGATTTTCCCACTGGATTTCCAATTCTATGCAGAAAATAAGAACCATGGCCGACACACGTTTGTTCAGCAGGTTGATCTTCACATTCACCACTTTTATGAGATTAAAGTCATTGCAAACCAAAAGTAAAAGCTTATGTTAGGCTGTAAACAAACTTCATCATGGTCGCATGGCCAATTTGCAATTGAGTAGTCTCATTCAGTCTCTTGTTAGCAACTGGCCTTTTAATGACACGTAGAAGCTTTGGATATTCATCAGTGCGGTATTTACTGACACATTTTATGTCCTTACCTTATTTCTTGAATCTTACCAACAATATGTTCCAAAATGCATTGATTTTAAGACGAGGCGGTACAGAAGTGCTAAAATGCTAACTCATTTCGAGGACTTATTCCTGCACTCTATTAGAGTACAACATGTGTGTGGGGTGGGTTACCTGCAGAATGAAGAAGCGGTGACCTTCTCCGTCAGGGACAGATTCTGTTTGGTGGGCGTCAGACCGATACTGTACCTAATGTGAAGAAACAATCAAATCATCAGTGAGATATTGTACTTTCAAAAAGGATAAACCATGACTGTCATAAATAAGTCAAACTAGGAGCCTGTATAATGTACAACTTAAAGCAGATGTATAGTTTCACACACACATGCGTACTACAATGTGTGTACGCATTTCACTTGTGTTTTCATGTTGGTCACTTGGTCGTTGCTATGTTGATTATAGCGAAAGGAAAAAGTGACCTTGTAGGTTGCCATGGTGATCTACATAGTTGAAAGTGAGCCATCTTGATCAAGCAGGAAAACACAAGGTAAGCTCAAAGGGAGTAGAAGACCTCCCCTCTGTTTTGTGAAGCAAGCCCCGAGTGTTGACTTAAAGGTATAAGATGGACGATTCGGTCAGGGTAAAGGATATCACAAAGACACTCAATAACAACTCACAGTTTCTCCAGCAGATGGTGTGTGCTCTGAGCTCTGAAGCCATCCTTCTCATCCAGGTCTCGGATTTTCTGGACGAGTTCTCTGATGTGACGACTCAGCTTATTGTACCTGAGACACAGGAGGAAACACACTCTTAGACAATATAAACAACTGATAGAATTGTTTAGTTTTTTCATTTAAAAAAACAAAACTAAATGGTTACAGAGAATACAGCACAAAAATGAAGATGAATAATAACCTAAAAAGTGAAGAAATAATGTGTAGTATAATTAACAAAAAGACAGTAAATAAGTTATGGTTAACAGAAACAAATAAATCAATAATTATAACTTATATTAATTGTCAATACAAATTACAATGTTTTGGGTTGTATATGTCACCCATTTAGTTTGCCTTGTGTTCACTGCATCTCTCCAGCAATATGCCGTTAAATTGTCTTTGTACTTAAAATATCAGATAAGAATCTTACATGTGTATCTTTGCAGTGGTCCGAGTTTGTTGTGCTACGGTTTTTTGCACATTAGTTCCCAATCCTTTGGAGGTATAATGCAGGAAGGTGTATTTTCCTTTAATGGTTTACATTGACAACACTTTATCAGGATGTTTAAGTCATATATATGGAGTCATACAATTTAAGCATACATTTGATCAATGGGTTTTCTATGTGTATGACATTTAACTGTTGGTTGTTCCCCTTTAACAAAGTAGAACATGTCATGTCTTGGACAAATATCGCAATCTGTTTAAATCAAATCCCCATATTTTCATGCAAGATTTAAAGGTTTTATTATAATGATATTATATTTAATGAAATTGATTCAAAGTATGTCTGTAAAGACAATACACTTAAATATAGAAGATAAAACACTACAAAATATTGACGTATGTTGTACATCAACAAAAGAGCTAGTCAGGAGTGTGCCAAACATGTCTGTGGGATGCATAACGTTTCATTTCCTAATGAACCTATGGATAGTGATGTTACGTATTGCGCCGAGGCTTCGGAGCGTGTGTCGAGTAATCCCTGAAGCTTTTTGTGAAGCTTGTATCGAGGCTTGTATCGTTTTGGGCCAGTGACGTCATCGATGACAAACGAAGCCTCGCTGCCTGTCGACGCCACGTGACTGCTTCAGAAAGTGCTTTAGATCGGTTGAACCACAACGCTCATAATACCCATGATGTATAATAAGAACCATATTACCCCTCCTGTACCCGGGCCCGGTGACACGATGGAATCAAGAGAGCTCAGACTAGTGCTGCACGATTAATCGAAAAAAGATCGTTATCTCGATTCAGACACCTATGCGATCTCATTTCTAAATTACGGCGATCCTATGACATCAAGCTGATTTTTTATTATTTTGGTTCTGAATAATACCAACTTGCAATGTCAATCATACTTAAACGATGTAAAGCAAATATACTCTATACATTTAACATTAAAGTACCATGATCGCATCCAAATGGTAGTGTTCTGTCTGTCTCTCCTCCTCTCATGCCGTGTTAACGCTGCAGCCACTCGTGTTGCCAGTTTTTGCGGAAGGAATAAGCAACCAGGTCTATGACAACAAGCGCACAAGAACATGAGCACTTTAAACCTATACATGTCGGGTCTACAAGCTCACAACCGCAACAACCATTATTACTTACTGCCAAGCAACTTCACAGAAAGATAAGCCCAATGTGGCTTATAATAAGTATACCTGGCAACACTCACTGACTGCAGCACATGAGGGCAGGAGCCGGCAGTATGTTTACAGAAGCGTTAGCATTAGCACTGATTAGCAAAGAGTGACGAGAGCGACTAGTAGTACAGGAAAAACAGAAATGAGTGACGAGGAGGTCGAGGACAATGACACCGATGAAAATCCCGGTGGCAACTCTGGCCAGAGTGAGAGGGAAGTTGTGCTTGTGCCGAAAAAAGGACCACATTCATACAGTGTGTGGAACCTTTTTGGATTTGATCCCGATGACGACTTACAAAAAGTCGTCCACTGTAAGCATTGTTCTCGCATCGTCGCAATGACGTCAGGTAACACCACAAACCTATTAAATCACCTGCAACGTCACCATAAAATACCGTATGCTTTAGCAAAGAAGGACAACCCGAAAAAAAAATCAAACCCCCAGACAACGACGCAAACATCCATAAGCCAAACGCTATTCATCGGAACACCATATTCACACAGCTCGCGAAGGCACAAAGAGATAACGAAAGCCATCACCTTTTACTTGGCTAAGGATATGGCATCAATAAATACAGTTCAAAATGAAGTGTTCAATAACTTGATGAAGACGCTGGATAAGCGGTACTCAGTGCCTTCCCGCAACTACTTTTCACGTACTGCATTACCTGCCATGTACTACAAGACTCGAACCACAGTCGAGACAGAACTGAAAGATGTCCAGCACTTTGCGACAACAACTGACCTGTGGTCCAGTCGTACCATATATGAGCCTGACGGTGCATTTCATCACCAGTGATTTCACCATGAAAAGTCGGTGCCTTCAGACAGCTTTCTTCCCCGTGGACCACACGGGCGACGAAATTGCAGTGGGATTAATGTCTCCACTCCTGGAGCTTGGATCCGAAAAGGATGGTGTGCATCACTACAGATAGTGGATCAAACATCATAAAAGCATCCGACATAAACAAATGGACAAGGCTCCAGTGTTTTGGCCACAGGCTACACCTGGCTATAGGTGAGTCGAGTACAATCCATCCCACAGTAAAGTCCTCTGTTCATTTAAGTCTGAGAGTGTAGAGTTAAATTAACTGTCAATATTGTACTGAACATGTTTATGTATTTTAAAAAAATAATCTTATTTCATTTAACTAATTACCACCATTTTAAATTGTAATGTATAGTCTAAATATTATAGTACCCCCCGCCATTTGGGTACATATTTATACACAGGCTTAAATGAATAGGCCATTATTTTTATTCCATCTTTCCAGACCCCATACGTTTTTCCCTTAGAGATTTCCAAAAATATTTATATAAATTATTTTAAGCCTAAAATCAAGCCATCCAGGATACTGGTGATTCATGACCATAAAACGTTTGGTTTTGTGGGGGAAAAAAGAAGTTAAAACCGCAAAACAAAGGGTATTTATTATGTGTGTTCAGTATTCAGCAACTACAGACTAAAGACAAAGTTATGTTTTTTTTTACAAGAGACAAATGGTGTCTGTTTAAATTCATTGTACTCACGTGACGTCTAAGAGTAAGAGTGCAATAAATATTTCCATTGAAACGATGAGAATCGTGTGAGAATCGCGATCTCAATTCTTATGGAGGAAAATCGTGATTCACATTTGAGCAAGAATCGTGCAGCACTAGCTCAGACCCTCACTTATATAGAGGTCGGAACATGTCATAAGTATAAATAAATAAAGGCATAAATAAATGTACGAATAAAAACTTGAATAAATAAATACAAAATAGTATCTAGTTTATTCATATAGATTCAGTGTGTGTGCTGTGGCTCAGCTGGAAAGCGGTTGACTTACAACCGCAGGGTCCCTGGTTCAACGACTGGTCAATACGTCTTTTTGTTTGTTTATAAAAGCTACATTTCACAGCACACATTATCACATTTAGCTGTAGCTAAATGTGATAATGTAGAATGTATTCTTTTATATGGTTTAGCCTTTCTCAGGCTACAACATGGTTACGTTTACGAATATTATTAAGGAATACAAATCCCTCTTTGCAATGTTTACCAGCCTCCTTAGGCTTTTCAATCACAATCATTCAACTGGAATATAAACAATATTGTTAAAATGTTTAGAGTTATCCTAAGGCTTTACTCATTGGGAACTCGGTCTGAGATAGAGCACACTGTTGAGATGTCCAATCTGCCTGTTTAACACACTTTGACCAACAGGGGGTTTGTGTTCAAATGAAACCCACGATGAAGCCTCATGAGATGAAATCTTTTGCGAACCAATTGGCTGGAAAAGCTTCATAAGGCTTCATCTCGCCATCACTACCTATGGATAACTGCTGTGTTAAAGACTCTGTTATTAAGCCAAGTTACGATTCATATAATTATTCATATTTAAGAACAACTGACACAGGCTTCATCAGCTTTGATAAGCTTTAAAGTTTGATGTAGTGCAGCTGAGGATGTCACTGTTAGCTATAGCTCAGTTTCAAGCTAACCATTTCGGAAGTCAACCTTAGCCTCGGATACACTCGTTTTATTTCAACTTAAAATATAAATGTTTAACGTGTTTTCATCGTAGCCTGGCTTTATAATAGAGTCTTTAACAGTCGGTGTTTCTTACTTGGTGTAGTCCTCTCTCTTCTCGATGCGGTACTTCCGCAGCACTTTGACCTCGTGCAGGTTGTTGTCCACCTCCCAGTTGATGAAGTCCACCTTCTTCAGCAACTTCTGCTCATGGTGCTTTAATTTACGAACCATGTTCACTCCTTTCGCTGACTTATAACTAAGTATTTACAAGACAGGCTGTTTCCCATGCAGGATGGGACGAAGAGAAAACACCGGAAACACGTGTTCTTCTTCTTCGGTTATAATTTACGGTGGACCGTCTGGTCAGAGTGGACCACAGCGCCCTCTACCCTGGCACCACGGTAAACATTTTCAAATCTCAACAAACAGTAACTCTTTATCGAGCCTTAAGTTAATACAAATACTGAGTCAACTTAATAAACTAAGGATTCCTGTGAGGGCTTCTTGTATTTTTAAATCATTATCCGAGTTTCCAATTAAATGTACATCATTTATTTGGTTTCATCCATGGTCCTATAATTTATTTTGGTGAGCAGTTTTAATATATTTCCCCCGTGTGATACAAATGACTTTGATTTTTCATTTCGGTCATGGGTAACATCCAGTAACATACCAAACACACTTTTTTCCTCCAGCAGGAGTCACCAAGTGTTAGCTCCTTCAGGTCAGAGCTTTGGGTTTTTTCGCTCAGCAGAGCATGGGCGGATCTACCGGGGTGGCAAGTGCCACCCTAAAAATAGGCCCTACCACCCCAGTTGGCAACTTTGTTTTGAAAGTTGTGGCTCATTGGACATTTATGAGAGAAAATCCCTAATGTCCGAGTGTAAGTGAATGCAGCACAAGATGCGAGTCCCCTGGCCCTGGCGAGAGCGTGGAAATGTGGCGGCGATTTCATTTGAACGGGACGGCGCTAAAGGAGAAGCATTCCGACCCAAGTAGATGGAAGGAATGAGGTATTTGCGGTCTATAATGACAGAGAAGAGACTAGTCAAGTTTGGCTGTACTCAGCATTGAATCAAAACGCACTAAAGCTTTAGATCTTGATATGTTTGTGAGGCGTTTTGCTGAACAACATGGTAATCGCCGCATTCAGCTGTAATAGGCATGCCAACTTGATGCTCTGCTCACGGATGACTCGATGAGCATAACAAACTGTTAAGATTATGACCTCACCTGTGTAAATATATTTTTTTCTTTGTGGAGGTCTGCCCCCAAAAACAGTTTTAAATCCTGAGAAAGTCAAATAAGACGGTGTGTAAAACTCAAAACTACACTGCCCAGCCAAAAAAAAGTAACCACATTCATTTAACTAGGCCAGTAGGTAAGGGTATTCCACCCGATAATAACTGCAGTGATGTATATTAGGGATGAGAACGATTAATCGAATATTCGAAATTATTCAGGTATTCGAATAATTATTCATGTATTCGAATATGAGTTATGAATATTTTTATTAAAAGAAAAAAAATGTATGGCTGCTGCCCCTCCCTACACGCAGATCACGCAGACTCAAACCTCATCTTACCATCTTACTATCTTACTTCGGCTGTTTTCGTAAGTCGGAAGACGAAGCGTGTCCTGTCGCCCAAACTCAATTTGGTGTGTCCCTCACCGTCGACCGTGACACGCCTTATTTGGACTGCCTGACCATCGGGTCAGGCAGTCGGACCAAACAATCACTCTGATTGGCTGTTCAGCTAGCGAATCAGTGCATGAGAAGCGAAACGGAAGTGAGGGACGTAAACAAACGATTTAAGAAGGCACACACAGACTGCTATTCATTTTCATCTCATCATGGCGATCTGGAATGACGGAAACGAAGACCTGCTCATCACCTTGATCCAGGAGAGGCCAGCTCTGTACGACATCACAGAGAACAGGTACTCGAACCGAGTAGTGAAAACCGGACTCTGGCGAGAGATTGAAACGCAACTTGGTTTCTCGGGTAAGATTATCTTTTTCATCAATTGAGCTCTTTAGCAGATACTGTTGGCTTTTTATTGTTTGCCAGCGTACAGTGACGTTAACGTGAAATGTAATTTGTTATTTCAACCTTGTGTTTTGTTGTTATCTTGTTGCTAGCTGTTGTTTTATTATATATATATATATATATATATATATATGTAATAAAACAATGCACAATGGTACACAGTATCCAAACTCTTTAGGCACTGGTCAGAGACATTCATGTAAAGCAGATACTGAATCCAATACTGGTAAAAACGTTGCAGAGATCAAATGTTTCCTTGTCTGAACGGAGAAACCTAATTTTTAAAACAACATTTTCAGTGTGTGACTTGAAAGATAAGTTCTGATAAATAATAAAACCTAGATATGTGTATGTAGTGACCCTTTCAATGTAAATGTCAGTCCCTTGAACAGTACAAATGTTGGGGAGAAAAGAAGTTAACTTTTTGCCATTTGAGAATATCATGAGTTTGGAGTTGTCTGCATTTAATACTAACTTGAGTTGAGATAAATGGGATGGAATAACATCAAAGGCAGACTGGAGGAAATCAAGACTTTGCTCTATAGAAGAGGATGAACAACAAATTACATCATCTGCATAAAAATGGAAAGCAGCATTTGATAAATTATTAGAGATTATTTACATATATGGTGAAATTATTGGTCCTAGTATGGAACCTTGGCGCACACCCTTTCAAATCAAATCAATCAAATCAAGTTTTATTTATATAACACATTTATAAAAGATTTTTGGTCGAGCCAAAGTGCTGTAAAAATAATAAAATAGCCTACAGTAGAGACACTTTACAGCAAATATAACAGCACAGAGTGTTCAGAATATATGAGGAAGCCATCAGGGAAGCAGCATGACGAGACCCAAGGCAGGACTGCAAAGACAGGTTCAGCCACGACCCGAAGTCCACGACCCGAAGTCCACGACGGGCAGCATCCGGGAAACCAAACTTGAAGATAACATATCAAATGATGATCTTCATTAATTGCAGTGACAATTTAGTCTATTCTGACATTTGTTTGTGTGAGTTAATCTGTACCTATGATATCTGGTTGCAGAAGGGACTGCAATAGCCTGGATGTTGGTCATCAGAGTAGATGCCCTGCAATTCTCCTCTTTTACCTTTCCCAACATATCCTATGAATAGAAAAAGAAAATATTGTAATTGAATCACACTAGGACCACAACACACTAAATATGTAATGACACATGAACATTATTATCCAGAATAAGAAGTCTACCTGGTTTGCAGTTTTTGTAAGGCTCCAAGCATCCACGGCAGGTGTCAATGGTGTACATGACGTTGAAATCCTGCTTGTATGAAGCAGAGAACCAATCTGTAGATGTGATTTGATGTGTCGTGTGTCTCCCAACTCCTCTCCAAAGTTCAGATACTATATAGGTAAATAAAAGGTAAATAAAACATTAAACAATGACAAAATAACAACCTGAAAGATATGTATTCTATCTACACATTTCGTAATTATCTAATCTAGTGGCCTTATAAAAGTGTTGGCTAAAGTAACGCAGAATATATATATTTTTTAATTGTAAATAATTAGAAACATTATTTATGTGCACAAGTACACACATATAACAAGCTGTACGGAGTTCCTCCGGCTGCAGTTCCGCAGACGGCCGGTGTGTGGCAGCAGAGCGCTGGGAGCAGAGGGAGGTGAGTCGACGGATATGACAGATGGATGCGACGGAAATACACCCGAACATATCTGGTAGCCCGAACACATCTGGTACTGACACCGGCGCTAACAGTTCATGAGCGTGCTCCCCCGCCCCCTGTCAACACTCGCGACACATGAGTGGCCAGCCTAAACAACAATAAACGCTGCTTGGCAACCGTGTGTGGCGGCAAAGTACATAGACATTTTGACTGGAGAGATTTAGTTTTGCCGGTATTCAACATATTTTACATCATCATCATAGTCTGGTAATTATTTACACTCCATGAAGAGTCCTACACAACAGACATGGCATCAAAAAGGAGTAATGTGTGGAAATATTTCGACCAGGTTAGTGAGTGCGGTGTAGAGGTCAAACTATGCCAAATTCAACCTATATATACATGCTATACCTTGCTATACCCGCAACCTCCGTTCCAGCTGAGAGGGTCTTCTCTACAGCTGGCCTGATTGTGAATCGCCTCCACACATGAAAGCTGTAGGCCTATAGCTGTCAAACTGTGATCACCAGTGCAATACATTTGACAAATTCGAATTGGTTTCTACACTTATTTGAACATGTATGTATGTATTTCCAAAAAAAATGTTTTATATAGGATATGTACTTTTCGGTTAACCGGTTAACCGTTTTTTGGGGGGTCGAATATTCGAATATACATTTGCTTTCAAATTCCCATCCCTAATGTATATGCAGGGCCGTCCCTCCCTACAGGCCGATCATGCAGGCTGCATGGGGCCTCACATTGCGCAAGGGGCCTCGTGCAGGGGGCCTCGGCTAATGAGCTCGGCTTGTGCGCAATTCTCAGCGCAGTTCTCAGTGCAGTTCTCAGTGCAGTTCTCAGCGCAGTTCTCCGCACTTTGTTTGTTCTTTCTGATGTAAAGTCAAGGTTGTAACTGTTTGCAATAAAGTTGTGGGGCGCTGAACTGTTCTTTTGATTATTTTGAATTTTTATATATGATGATAGTAATTATTTGTCTTTCAAATTTGAAGGAGGGTGAGCAAGCACCTTGAGTGACATTCATCATTAACTCCTCCAAAAAATATAGTTTATTTAATAATAACACTGAATATGTGAATCATAACAGTGATTGACAGCTGATGAGAATGATATGATTGTTAATAGTATCATATTCATACAGACAAACATAGATGAGACAGTTAATTAATGTACTTATTGCAGCAGTCTGCATAGATTTGGTACCCCTGCTGGTCTAAGAGTGAAACAAACTCATTCAGTTATTGTTCAGTTAAAATGTATTCAATTATGTCTGCCATCTTATATATTTCTATTGAAGGCTTTACTGATGTGCCACAATAATGTATCCTGATGTTATTGAGTTCAAATATTAATATTGTGGCTTTCCAAGTAAACATTGATTGATATGACTGCGAATATATAAATATTATATATATATGGATATATATATACTTCTGCCAGGGGAAGCCACCCCTCAAATTCTCCTGCCACCCTTTTGCAACTCCATGAATATTTTTTCTAGATCCGCCCCTGCAGCAGAGAGACTCCGTCCTGTGGACCGCGACATGTCCCAGCTCGAGGGAGTTCTCTGTTTCACTGATTCATTATCAGTCCGATTAATTTGAGGAGTGGAATCATACGTGTATAGGGAGCAAACAGGAGAAGACTAAAGAATGTGAGCGGATGCACACTTTCACCGCGTCTCCAGCTGAGACTATCCGACAGGTAAGAGAGTGTGATGGGGGGATCGGGAGGAAGGGGTTCTCGGAGGGGAAAGTTAGACTAGCCTATTTAAAAAAGCAGAAATATGCTCAATCGGAGATATTTGTTATGGGTTTGTGAGTGTAACGACTTTATTTTGTGTTTGATCAAACATTTGGATGTTTGTACATGGACCGAGGTCTTGGGGTCCTACCCCAACTTAATAACGGGACTTATTTGTACGCATGCATGGATTTATTTATGTATAGGCAGAGGTGCGAGAAGTACTTAGATCTTGTACTTGAGTTAAAGTAGAAGTACCTGAGTGTAGGAATACTCTGGTACAAGTAAAATCCTGCAATCAAAATGTTACTCAAGTAAAAGTACAAAGGTGTTAGCATCAAAATATAGTTAGGCTAAGTATCAAAAGTAAAAGTAGTCATTGTGCAGATTGGTCCATTTCAGAATAATAGATATGATATGTTTTATAATGGTTGATCATTAAAGTGTTCTCAAAGCTGGTGAAGGTGCAGCTAGTTTAAATGGCTTTGTACTGAAGGGTAGCTTGTGAATTTACTCCAGGTGGAACTAAAGTCTGATTTAAAGCAAGATATGTATTCATGTCCAAAACTTTATCCACATTCAAAACATATGTGTTCTCTCAGAAATTGTAATCTTTTGGGGGGAAAGTAATACAACAAGAACAAAGTTGTGATTTAATGAATATTCAGTCAGCTGTGAGAGGCCTCTGCTGATGTACAGCAGCACCACGTGGACAAACCAAACTGCAGTACAGCTAACTACTATACAAATTATGAAGACGTTTTTTTGTTACCATATTTACATTTGCTTTTTTACCTGTTTAGGCATAGCACATTTGTTTCAATTTAGCCTATATTTATTACCAATATATTCGGGAGGACATATTTAAATATTGGTGGGGATAATTTGGCGTTAGTTTCAAAATACCTTCAGGCACAGTCTCATCAAATTATTATTAGCTGTAGTAAGTACTAATAACAATCAGAGAAGCGTGAAATTAGATAATCGCACTTTAATAAAAACTATTGGTTTTATTTATTTACTTGTTCCTCTCCCTCCCACTTTGCCTCGTGACGGACCTACATCCTGATTATGTGAATGTCAATGTGTATTCAGGTAAACTCCCATTTAAACAAACAGATAACTGTTCCACGTAGATGGCAGCTCAATCAGCTCTTACTTAGATGGCCTATCATTTACTCTACTGTGCATCCATGGGAATGTGCTAGGCTCCGTCATTTGATCGATATATTTTATACATATCACAGAGGTTGGATTTGTACTCAGATTGTGTACTAAAGTAACAGTACAGAGTGTAGGAATACTGTGTTAAGTAAAAGTCCTGCATTCAAAATGTTACTCAAGTAAAAGTAGAAAAGTATTCTCATCAAAATATAGTGAAAGTAGCAGATTGGTCCATTTCAGAATAATATATATGATATGTTTTATAATGACTGATCATTAAAGTGTTCTCAAAGCTGTTAAAGGTGCAGCTGGTCTGAATGACTTTGTAGACTGCAGGGTAGCTGGTGGATTTACTCCAGGTGGAACTAAAGTCTGATTTAACACTTGATTAGATTTCACATCATTCATCCACATCTGTAAAGTAACTAAAGGTATTCAATCGATGAAGTGGAGTAAAAGTACACCATTTACCTCTGAATGGTTGTGAAGTAGAGGTACAAAGTAGCACAAAATGGATAAACTCAAGTAAGTAAGTATTTCAAAATGGTACTTTTAGTGTTTAGTGTTTAGTTACCTACCACCTCTGGATTATCAGATAAAGAAAATAAAATATCCAAAATATTTGATCTTTGAGCCACAACATGTGTTTCCAACATGGTGCAGAGGCAGAGGCTACGAGGTGCCTTCTGCTTCGGAAAACTAACACACACACACACACACACACACACACACACACACACACACACACACACACACACACACACACACACACACACACACACACACACACACACACACACACACACCACACACACACACACACACACACACACACACACACACACACACACACACACATTACCAGAGATGGCAAAGTGCACACATCCTTTACTCAAGTAGAAGTACAGATACTCGTGTTTAAAAATACTCTGGTAAAAGTAGAAGTACTGACTAAACTTCTTTGCTCAAGTGAAAGTAAAAAGGCTTTGAAATGTCCTTAAGTCAAAAGTACCCATAGCTAGCAGCTGTTTTAAAGAGTACCTGACCTCCCTTTATATCAATAGAACAATAATGTCATTGTTAGCTAATGAATGTTTCCATGCTGAACAACGGCAACATGACAACGTTTCCATTGGTCCCTCTTCTTTAGAGAAGACCAGGAAACACTCAAAAACGAATTCAGGTGACCTTTCACCTGCACTTAATTAAATGCATGGTTGCAAGATAAAAATATGAGTTAATTGATTTAGATAAACATTTTAAATTGCAAACATTAATTTATAGGTTGTGTTGACGTAATAATGTTGGTAATTACATCTTAATATTGTGTGTAATTTGAACTCTGATTTCTGCGTTAATTGACTTCAAACTAAATTCAAGTTGTAGTAAGTAATGTAATTGGCGTGATAACTTCATTGTTCTACACCTTGAGTTAAGGATTTCAAGTCCACTCCCACTTAACATGCCTGGACAAGTTCCTACAGTTAAGACAAATAGAAATATACAAAGGACATTTTAAGGTGAGTGTCGTCTTTTGTCATTCCAATACAGCAGATAGCCTTGTAGTTGCACTGTATGGCAAATTGCTGTTTGACCAAAATAAGCAGCCTTTGAACTGTGAATAGTTCTGTGAGAGGATACAAAGTAGTAGAGGTTACTTTGAGAGTACAAATACTTTGGTTACTATTGTGATATCGCTTTTTATTAAAAATGAATCTCGTGAAGCAGATCAAGGATGCTTCTTGAGATAGGATCGTTATTCAGAGTTGTCATTGAAATGCAAGTTGTTGGCAGTCACCCATTCAGAATATATTCATTTAGGTCATTTCTCTTTTTTTCCTTTTTCAAAAATAGCACAATACAATTGAAGTACGCAGAGAACTATAGCCATCCGCTGCCTTGTCGTGTACCTTGGAGAAAAGGAAGAGGACCTTTTCAAGGAGTTTAGCGACGTAATTAAAAATCTTGAAATAACATAAAATCATGGGCACAGGACAAAAGCACTGCTCTCTGTCAGCTACATGTTGAAGCATATTGCACTTTTGGCCACACCCCAATCAATAATATCTTAGCAGCGTTCAGCATGGATAGGTGTTGACAGCAATGGCACGGGAAAAGGATTGTGTAACATTTGAAAAGTGGCTTCTGCTCTTCACTTAACCAGTTCACATATTGTATGGAACCTGCTAAAAGATGAGAAGATACTAAAACTTGCACGGTTGTGATTGACAAAATCTGTCCACATGCATTTAAACACTAGGCAAAGTACTCAAAATTGCCACATTGCCATGACGACACACACATGCAGACTCAATAGGTGAACACAAAACCAGCGTTGCTTTAGCAGCTGGTAATAATAGCTCTGAATTAGTTAAGAGCGACAGTTTAAAAAGTATGCAGTTACCTAATTCATGATCTCTGATGCGCTAACCTATTATTTAATGTGCTTCAAAAGGCCTTCATCAGTGACCGGTCCACCCAGGGTCTGACCATACGATGCAGCCATCGTGGTCGAGGGAAACAAATGAATGAGCAAGCAGTCTGCGTTAAATGTGTTCATACTGTTTGAAATAACGACTGTCGGCAGAGTAAACATCTTTGTTACATCTTGTGTAAAATGGATGTGTGAGATCTGCAGATTGGTGGCCGTTGAGAGTTTGTTTCTGTAGTGTTACAAACACTTTACAGATGTTAGATATTTGGCACTGGTTTTAAATATGCAAAGGCCTCTAACTTCGTTGTGATGGCAGCATGTATTTGCTGTGTCCCCGTGTCCCATGGTGATATGGCTAATGTGTTTATTTATTATTTGTGGGGCAATTTAAGTTTGTGTTATTTATCTTTTTTTCAAGAATTAAATGAAGCTCAGCGCAAGTTCTTTCAGGAAGTAGAAAGTAAAGGTATTTGGGTTCAACATGTAAGAAGTAGAAAGTACAGGTATTTGTGCTCAACATGTAAGAAGTAGAAAGTAAAGGTATTTGGGTTCAACATGTAAGAAGTAGAAAGTACAGGTATTTGAGTTCAACATGTAAGAAGTAGAAAGTACAGGTATTTGTGTTCAACATGTAAGAAGTAGAAAGTACAGGTATTTGTGTTCAACATGTAAGAAGTAGAAAGTACAGGTATTTGTGTTCAACATGTAAGAAGTAGAAAGTACAGGTATTTGTGTTCAACATGTAAGAAGTAGAAAGTACAGGTATTTGTGTTCAACATGTAAGAAGTAGAAAGTACAGGTATTTGGGTTCAAAATGTAAGAAGTAGAAAGTACAGGTATTTGGGTTCAACATGTGAGAAGTAGAAAGTACAGGTATTTGAGTTCAACATGTGAGAAGTAGAAAGTACAGGTATTTGTGTTCAAAATGTAAGAAGTAGAAACTACAGGTATTTGTGTTCAACATGTAAGAAGTAGAAAGTACAGGTATTTGGGTTCAACATGTGAGAAGTAGAAAGTACAGGTATTTGAGTTCAACATGTAAGAAGTAGAAAGTACAGGTATTTGAGTTCAACATGTAAGAAGTAGAAAGTACAGGTATTTGTGTTCAACATGTAAGAAGTAGAAAGTACAGGTATTTGGGTTCAACATGTAAGAAGTAGAAAGTACAGGTATTTGTGTTCAACATGTAAGAAGTAGAAAGTACAGGTATTTGTGTTCAACATGTAAGAAGTAGAAAGTACAGGTATTTGTGTTCAACATGTAAGAAGTAGAAAGTACAGGTATTTGTGTTCAAAATGTAAGAAGTAGAAACTACAGGTATTTGTGTTCAACATGTAAGAAGTAGAAAGTACAGGTATTTGGGTTCAACATGTGAGAAGTAGAAAGTACAGGTATTTGTGTTCAACATGTAAGAAGTAGAAAGTACAGGTATTTGTGTTCAACATGTAAGAAGTAGAAAGTAAAGGTATTTGGGTTCGACATGTAAGAAGTAGAAAGTACAGGTATTTGTGTTCAACATGTAAGAAGTAGAAAGTACAGGTATTTGAGTTCAACATGTAAGAAGTAGAAAGTACAGGTATTTGTGTTCAAAATGTAAGAAGTAGAAACTACAGGTATTTGTGTTCAAAATGTAAGAAGTAGAAACTACAGGTATTTGTGTTCAACATGTAAGAAGTAGAAAGTACAGGTATTTGAGTTCAACATGTGAGAAGTAGAAAGTACAGGTATTTGTGTTCAACATGTAAGAAGTAGAAAGTACAGGTATTTGTGTTCAAAATGTAAGAAGTAGAAACTACAGGTATTTGTGTTCAACATGTAAGAAGTAGAAAGTACAGGTATTTGGGTTCAACATGTGAGAAGTAGAAAGTACAGGTATTTGTGTTCAACATGTAAGAAGTAGAAAGTACAGGTATTTGAGTTCAACATGTAAGAAGTAGAAAGTAAAGGTATTTGGGTTCAACATGTAAGAAGTACAAAGTACAGGTATTTGAGTTCAACATGTAAGAAGTAGAAAGTACAGGTATTTGGGTTCAACATGTGAGAAGTAGAAAGTACAGGTATTTGTGTTCAACATGTAAGAAGTAGAAAGTACAGGTATTTGTGTTCAACATGTAAGAAGTAGAAAGTACAGGTATTTGTGTTCAACATGTAAGAAGTAGAAAGTACAGGTATTTGGGTTCAAAATGTAAGAAGTAGAAAGTACAGGTATTTGTGTTCAACATGTAAGAAGTAGAAAGTACAGGTATTTGAGTTCAACATGTAAGAAGTAGAAAGTACAGGTATTTGTGTTCAACATGTAAGAAGTAGAAAGTAAAGGTATTTGGGTTCAACATGTAAGAAGTAGAAAGTACAGGTATTTGTGTTCAACATGTAAGAAGTAGAAAGTAAAGGTATTTGGGTTCAACATGTAAGAAGTAGAAAGTACAGGTATTTGGGTTCAACATGTAAGAAGTAGAAAGTACAGGTATTTGTGTTCAACATGTAAGAAGTAGAAAGTACAGGTATTTGTGTTCAACATGTAAGAAGTAGAAAGTACAGGTATTTGTGTTCAACATGTAAGAAGTAGAAAGTACAGGTATTTGTGTTCAACATGTAAGAAGTAGAAAGTACAGGTATTTGAGTTCAACATGTAAGAAGTAGAAAGTACAGGTATTTGTGTTCAACATGTAAGAAGTAGAAAGTACAGGTATTTGAGTTCAACATGTAAGAAGTAGAAAGTACAGGTATTTGTGTTCAACATGTAAGAAGTAGAAAGTACAGGTATTTGAGTTCAACATGTAAGAAGTAGAAAGTACAGGTATTTGAGTTCAACATGTAAGAAGTAGAAAGTACAGGTATTTGAGTTCAACATGTAAGAAGTAGAAAGTACAGGCATTTGTGTTAATTAAATTATGTCTGCGCTCGATAATTGACAATATTGCACATATGAGTTTTGAGCTGTAGTATGTTGTGTGTATGTGTATGATGTTTCCTCTAAAACTCAGTGATTGATTCATTCATAAGAATCAATCACTGAGTTTTAGAGGAAACATCTATTAAATAACAAATAATATAATTTAGCAGCGCCTACAGTTTGAAAACACGATTCAGGATATTGATCTGTTTGTTGAGGTTCACTTCCCTCTATGAAAGCTTTCTTGTGGATTGTTTGCCTGGAGGTTTTCTTGGATCTCTTCCTGGTTGTTCTGCCTCTTTTTCATTGCGAGTGTCTGTTTGTGGATGTTTCTTTCTCTGAGTCATTGATTTGGTCTCTTTGTGATCATGTTGAATCTCTTCCTCGTTGGTATTGAATAACTTTGTGAAGTCTTGGGGGGGGGGGGGGGGGGGGGAAATGCTTAAACTTTGGACCCTGCAGGGCCGTTCTGTGATGGAGGCACATCACATGGTGTTACAGTATTCATTTGCATCTTGACATCTTCCTGTCAAAAGCTTTACAATTACACATTACACATATAAGAGTCATTACTGTGGACTTTACCCACAGGAGCAGATGCGGATGCGGGTAACGCCCAAGGACACAACGGCCTGACGCAGTGGCGCCCGAGGCGGGTTTCGAACTTGGAGTTCACCAACGGCCCTTGATCTGATGATCAACGCTCAACCGTCCCAAGCTAAGTAAGCTCAGTTTGTTTCCCTGGCAACGTTTCACTGTGTTAGATGATGCAGGTGTTCTGTTCATTTAACCTGTAGTACAACATCTGGACTCTTTTCCCATTCAGTGGCAGGCACATAAGGATCTCACAAACCTGACATAGGCTGCCTGAAACGCCTCCATTACACTCCTTTGTTTACTTCAGTAACATAGTGACATCACTATGTAACACTTGCGCTTCCATTGGCTAGCGCAAGTTCGGTTAAATAGATTCCTTGCGTCGCTCACTTGCGTCGTTTCCCTCCGACTAGTCCCTCCCACCAGGGAAGCATGGAGGGACGCAAGGAAACCACGAGAAGCAGGGAAATGAGTTTTCAGAGCAATGGGACGTCCTTTCCTCCGGAGCAGTGACGTCCGTTTGTGATGACGCTGCACAGCTGATCGTCTGACAGCAGCTCTGTCCCCGTTGTGTTCACACACCCCCCCGCCTCTGTTAATACACATTTACTGACACAATCATTTGTATCATCTGTTGTAGACCCAAATAAATAAATAAAAATAAGAACTAATTCTCAAAAAAGATAAACGCCATTCTTAAAATGTAGAAACGAACAATAGTTTGATTAATATTGATTAGAGTGCACAAAATAAATAAAATAAAAAGAGAAGAAAAATAGATATGTTATCTATCAAAACCCAGTTAGATTAACATTCATTGGACTGCACACTTTGTTTGTTTGTTTGGATATGTAGCACATTAACATTTTAAATAGCACTTAATGGCTGACTGAATGGAAATGACAATAAATGAAAATGTAAAACGAAAAAAGCGATCATGAACATGTTTCCAATAAATGAATAAAATGATTTTTGACCACTTTGTTGTTCAGATATATCACATATTTGTAACTAAATGAAACATGAATTGAAACAAAACACGGTATAAACTGAGGAGTGACTCTCGTGAGGTTCATGTGTTTTCTTCACTCCGCTGGGAAACTGCTCTCATGTCAAGAAGCATCAGATCAGCGCATGCACTGCCTCGTCCAATCAGTGAGCGATACACAGTAAGGGGACGGGGCGAGTGTCTGAGGATTTCATCGGAGGATGGTCTGGTGGTTCCTCGATTATAGCTCCTCCATTATCGCTCCTCGTTCCTCGCTCCTCGCTCCTCTGGCAGAAATAAGGCCATTGGGACGCTACTCAAGATGGCGCAGACAAATCAACTTCCGGTGAGACCGAGACCGAGGAGCGAGGAAATGAAAAATAAGAGAAGTGAGAAGGGCCCATTGTACGTGATATAGGCTAAGGGGCGAGAGATATCTAAGCGGTTGACCAATCACAACAGAGCCGGCCAGCTAACCAATCAGAGCAGACTGGGCTCTGGTTTCAGACAGAGGGTGAAAAGGCAGTATGAGAAAAATAAAGAGCTTTTTGAACATTAGAGCATGGAGACATTCAGGAGAGACACTAAATACAAATATGAACCTGAAAATGAGCAGAACAGGATCCCTTTCATAAATCTGTGCTTATTTCCGTACATTTCTAGAACAGAAATGTAAACATTGGTTGGTTCAAAATGCTGTCTACTTTGTTGACACATAATAGTAAAATGTTTTTAATGAGGGAATTTGGCATTTCTCCTTTGATCACTCCATAAATTAGAAAAGACTGTCGTCAACAGCCATGAAGAATAACACGTTTTGTTAGATGGTATGCATATGGTGCATTATCCAATGATTTAAAGATACAAAGAAAGTGAAATGAATACCTCAATGACTATTAGATCCCCCCCACTAGCCTAAAAGAACACACGTCATGGAAGCAAAATAGCCCAAACTCTTAAAATTAAACATTGTACTTAAGTGTTGCCTGTTGTGTCTTTATTAAATAACTTTCCATCTTTAAATGTAAGCAAAAACCAAAAATGAACAGAGTGTGAGAAGCCTTGTGACTGGCAACTGAAAATGAAAGTCGATAGTGTTCTTAGAAAAGTGCTGGAAAAGAGAGGAGAGTTTGTTGGTGGGATACACACACTCACTGCACTCACTCACACACACACACACACACACACACACACACACACACACACACACACACACACACACACACACACACACACACACACACACACACACACACACACACACACACACACACACACACACACACACACACACACACACACACACACACACACACACACACACACACACACACACACACACACACAGAGAGAGGGATTGTGCAGCCGTGCCCCTCCGCTAAGCAGCTGCCACATATATAAGGAGGGCAGTGTGTTAACCCTAACCCACACCCCACCCCTTGTTCTGCCAACACTTTTTTGGCCTTCGTGGCTTGTTGTATATCCTCTTTAATAAGGATACCTGTGACACCAGCACTTTATGATGTTGCTTCGTGGACTTTGTCCCTCAACTTAGCAATACAAGTGAAACAAAAACGATTCAAACATTCTCTTTGCTGCGTTATTTTCACCCAAAAACTTCAGTCGTCTTAATTTGCTTGAAATTAGAAATATAACTGAAATAAGGAAGTAATTAGTGTATTATAATCACACACAAAAAATGGTGGTGATACATGGTGGTTGTGTTAGCGCAGACGCCAGTTATTAATACTCTGCAGTTGTACCTTATAAAAAGAGCCAACGTGCCTCAGTTCTAGTGGCGAGCCGTCAGGGCCGTCTATGCCCTCTGTGAGGGCCTAAGATATTCTAAAAAATAATATTTGAAAACATAAAAAAAAAACATTTTTTTTAATATATTTTTTTTGTTAAGTTTTTCATTAGTTTTACCAAAATAACTTGATTTAATTGTATTTAAATTTTAAAATAACATTTCCACATGTCGAATCTGCCTGTTCAGTTTCTGTTGGAATGTGAAGGGTTAAATGCCGTCTCTGCGAGTTACGGCCCCTACACACGGCGGCGTGCGTTGCCGCTTGGCGGTGGGCGTGTCTTGAGCTTGGGGAATCAACGCGAGCAGCCCGACCAACAACCAACCACATGAATGTCCCGCCCCGGACATACAAAGCAAAGCATTCATGCTACATCCATGCTGGCTAAATATACTGTCTATGCTTGCTCGCTGTCCATTCAAACGAAATACACTGGATATAAACTCCCCAAACAAGCGAAAACCTACCAGTTTCCCCCACTGTCTCTGCCACCTCCCCCCATGCCTGGCTCCTCCGGTTTGTATCCCTGTATGTTCCCGACCGCCACGATCATTTTCTCCTCCTTTTGTTGACATATGGGAAATAACTGCGGTCTGGCTCTCCCAACATACACCCGGTTTGATTGGCTACTGCTTGTACTGTCAGATTTACATACAAGGGATTTGATTGGCTGACGCCTCCGTCGAGGCGGCAAAAGTAGAACATTGCTCTACTTTTGCAGCGAGCACCTCGAGAGAAGCTACGCTTTGCTCCCACAATGCAGTTCGGCGAATCGTGACGTCACCCCATTCAAAGTGAATGGGCAGAAGCGTTGAAGCGGCAACGCACGCCGCCGTGTGTAGGGGCCGTAACTGTGAAGACGGGAGAGCTTGTTGATCCCTCTCTACATTCACAGAGGGCCAGCTAATGTCAAATGACAGTACAATTGACCAATCATATCTTCCCTCTAAATGGGCGGGCTTTATTTTCTCGGACTTTATGACAAGTTCCGCCCGCTGTGAAGTCTATGCAAGTGGTGCAGTGACGCGTCCTCAAACCCGGAAGTAAGCTTCGCTCGGTTTCCCTCGACAGAAAGCAGTGGGATTTCTCCAGAGGGTTTTGGAAAATAGGAAATAAGGTCTGTGTAAAACGAACCTGTTAGATAAATGCACGTTTTGTTCAGCCGGATAATATCCACATGTCTACCGTACTTTTATTATTTTCGAATCATAAATCTAATCGATAGATTTATGATTAGCATAAGTTCGTTCATGATGGCTCACTTCAGTGATAGTGATGACATCGTTGCGAAATTATTAACCGAGTCATTTTCAAGATTGAGTTCCAATGATAAACTGGAGTGGCAAAGGATCAGCTGAATGACCCGCAAGTGCTTCATCCAAGAGGACGGGAGGAAGGACTTTGTGTTTCAGTGATTTATCATCAAAGTCATTTCAATGCGGGCCGCCGTGCCGACTTCATTCATCTGTAGCTACTTGGCTGTGGGCGCCCTGTCATGATAGGTGTTTATATACATGGTGTTGTTCTGTGTGGTAGAGGGTCGCTGTCATTGATGCGTTTTGCACCCGGGCCGCTGTTTTGATATTCCGCTGAAGTATACGCTGTGACGTAATAACTCTTCTTTCTTTTCGAGGGAAGGGGGGGGGGGGGGGGGGTCAGAGGGCCTAGGTATAAAAGTCACGGCTCGCCTCTGCTCAGTTCCTCTTCACTTGGAAGGGACGGACTGCAGAAGGGACATCGCTGCAGAAGTTTAGCATGGTGTGCCTTATACTATACTCTCTGCCGTCAAGATATTATTTTAAATTGTATGGCAGGTGGATGAGGTGACGAATTAAAGAGAAAGCGGCTGTTCAGAGATGCTTCAGTCAGGACATGTAACGCAAAAGATGGAAGAATGTCTGTCTGCAAGGCTCCAGGACTCCCCAGATACATGACCGGTATGATCTCAATACTCCCAACCTAAACAGTAATGCATGACAGCCAATGGGTTAAAATAGTCATTTAAACAATCGACAAAGGCTTTGTGGAAGGCTGAGCGATGAGATACAAACCGTTTCAGTAAAGACATCAAACTTGCTGACTGAGGAAGCCTTGGCAACTTGAGTCACAACTCGATTTGTGGTTATTTTGCATGTGTTCTTTCAAACTGAAGGTTTTTTCTCACTGGCTTCTCTGACCTAGCTTGACCAGGAATCTTCACTTCACTATTACATTACATTACACGTCACTTGTTAGACGCTTTTATCCAAAGCGACTTACATACTCAATACTGTGGGCAATCCCCACAGGAGCAATTTGGGGTGAAGTGTCTTGCCCAGGGACACAACGACATGCTGACTGCAGTGGGGTTTGAACCTGTGACCCCCTGATCCGAACACCAAGCCACTAGGCCACTGCACCACACGCCTCCACTATCACTTACAAACTTTCCAGTTCAATTCCTTTCTATAGTTTGGACGTTTTTGGGGTATGTTTACATTATACACAGACTGATGCAAAGCACATTTTGTTCCTGAAAACTTGGCGGATATGGATCATTTTAAGGCTGTTGCCAGTATTTTCAGATTAATTGTACAAATAATCCAAAGATTCCTTTGGAAGAATCTCAAAACTTGCATATGTTAATAAAAACGGGACCTAGCTTTATCCAATGTTTCAGATTGATGTTTCGGAAATATGTATGTATTTCAGAAGATAATGCTCCAATATGATATTAAAAAAAAAACTACAATTTTAGGAAATGTAAGAATAGTGTCTTAAAGGGCCATATTATGCTTTTGGGGGTTTTCCCTTTCCTGTAGACTGTTATTTTGTTTTGTTTACCTATATAGTGACATCACTATCAATAATTCCTTACATTTATTATAGCGCTTTTCCAGATGCTCAAAGCGCTTTACAAATACACATTACACACATATCATACATGTAACGGTCATGAACTGTGGACAATACCCACAGGAGAAAATTCAGGTGAAGTGTCTTGCCCAAGGACACAACAGCTTTACAGACGCATGCGGCGGCAGGTTTCGAACTGGAGTTCCCCAATTTCCCCCTGATCTGATGATCAACGCACAGTCCACTGTGCCACCCCGCCCAGCTTCACACCTCGAAGTCATCAAGGCGCTTACAAGTATAAATTACACACATATCATACATACATGTAACGGTCATGTGGACAGTACCCACAGGAGCAAATTCAGGTGAAGTGTCTTGCCCAAGGACACAACAGCTTTACAGACGCATGCGGCGGCAGAGTATATGACAATTTTTCCTTTTGAACTTATTGTGCTGTAAAATAGTCTATATGTTTTTGACCCTGTCCCCATAATTCCTGGTTCTGCTCTGATCTTTGTTTTATGTGGGTCACTAACAGGAATGCCCTGCACTGCCCCAGGATGCACTCTGTTTAACTGCCTTTTAAATACTGACCAGCATTCCTAAATGTCCTCCTCTCAGGGTCTTCAGAGACCCCCACTCTATCCTCCTTTGAAATGAACTAAAGTTTACTTACTTATTTATTGTGTCACCTTACACAACTCAAATACATATATTATATATTATTATATAATAGTTTGTTTTTTCATGATGATCAGCTCTGTTGCATTCTTAAAGTTATCTTGTGTAGCATAAAATACATACATGTATTTCCCAAACCTAGTGTATGAGATATTGATGCGATAGTTTTTATGATTAAGGATTTAGGCTAGCTTCATAGTTTCAAATCCAAGAGTCAAAGGCTTTATTGTCATATGCAGAATAGCTACCCAAGTCCCTCCAATAATGCATCATAAAAATACTGCAAGAAGAAAGAGAAATAGAACAAATGTGACTGCATAGTTGCATAGTTGCATAGTTTTACTTTATTGAGTAATAATGCACAGAAATGTCCCAAAGCAGAAGTTTGTCTCATGCTGTAGGACACCCTCCATTAGTCTCTCATTGGTAGGAGCGGCAGGGTTGAGCCTTATTCCTCTGACTGAACCACACTTTGTTCTCTCTTTATATCTTCTGTCTGTCCCAAAGACTCCATCCTTGTCTTCTACCTCAGAGCCTGAGTCCTCCACGATGGTGTTGCCCCCGGCCCACTCCTCCAGGCTAAAGTATGTGTCTCTGGGGGTCCTGGTGTTTCAGACCACCTCTCTAGTGCTCACCATGCGGTACTCCCGCACCCTGAAGGAGGACGGCCCGCGCTACCTGGCCTCCTCCGCCGTGGTGTCGGCCGAGGTGCTCAAAATCCTGGTCTGCACTCTCATCGTCTTCATGGAGAACAGTGAGTAAGGCCTTTTTACCAACTTTTTCTCTTCAATCCCTGAGTGGTCCCATCTAACAACGCTCTGTCTGCCAGATTTCAGCGTGCGGCTGCTGAAGGAGGAGATTGTGAACAAGCCCGTGGAGACCCTGAAGCTGGCCATCCCTGCGGGGATCTACACACTGCAGAACAATCTGCTCTATGTTGCCTTATCCAACCTGGACGCAGCCACGTATCAGGTAACTCATGAATGAGCTGCCTCAGGTTCACCAGGAGTGTGTGAGTGTGGGTGTACTTGTAAGGACTTCAGTTATATATTATTGCTTTCAACTAACCCAATAAAGTTATGTCAAATCTGTTGACATAATACATTTAATTTAAGTCAATGTTTCAGTTTTTCCAGTGTATGGTATGGCTTTTGCCTTACTTTGTTGCCTAACGGCCCGTCCACACACAGGCATGAAACAAATCTTGAAAAATCTTGATGCTGGGCGTGTCTGAAGCTTGGCGCTTTTTTGCGAGCAACGCGACCAACAACCAATCACATGAACCTCCCGCCCCCGACATACAAAGCAATAGCAATGTTAAAATGAAGTAAACTGGATATAAACTCCACAAACAGGCGAAAACCTACCAGTTTCACCCACTGTCTCTGCCACCTCCCTCCATGCCTGGTTCCTCCGGTTTGTATCCCGGTAAATAGTTCTGGTCGTAAAGAACCGGGTGATTTGCTACCTTAATTTCTCGTTTGGAATATGAGGAAATGAACTGCGGTCTGGCTCTCCCAGGTTGCACGCGGTTTGATTGGCTAGCGCTTGTACTGGCGGGATTTACATAAACGGGATTTGATTGGCTGATGCCAGCTTCGAAAGCATCGGGAGCATCAAAAGTTGAACATTGCTCAACTTTTGATGCTCACGATACTTGCAAAGCCATGCTCCGCTCCCCACAATGCAGTTCGGCGAAGATTAAAAATCTTCTACGTCACCCCATTCAAGTGAATGGGCGAAGCTTTGAAAGATTTTATTCATGCCTGTGTGTGGACGGGCCGTTACTTTGTAACACTTTTACAGTGCTTGGTATGTGTCTGTGGGGAAAAAACATTGTCTATGTTTTGATGGCGACAGGGATCTTTAGGTGGAGATAGCAGGCAGAAGTTTGTGTAAATTAACAACATGTCATTTAGCTGTCCAAAGCAACTTACACACACTTCAAAACGGTCTGTGTTGTTAAATATTGATTTTGATGTATCTTGGACTGTATATAACTAGAGGACATTTAACATGATTTACCAAGCCCCCAGGAAGTGCGCTGGACGTTAAAGCAAATGTTCGGAGTGCTCAAACAGTGGTACTACAACTTATGTGTCAGTCTGTGATGCATTGGTCCCAAAAATACTTTTTCCAATTTACTTTCAATTCAATTAAATTCAAAACCTTTATTTATCCAGATGAAATCCCATTGAGATCAATGATCTCTTTTTCAAGGGAGACCTGCAGCAGTAGGTTCCACATGAAGACATAAAAACATAAATAACAGAACAACAAAAGGACATCATACAGCAAAATGTACAGGGATTACAATTTACATATTTAACCACATGTACAGGTACCAACAGCATCTGATTGTGTAGCATCCAACCGAGCTTTAAAAACATGTAGTGGTACCAGATAGGTAATTTTTAGGGCCGGGACTTTAACGCGTTAATTAAGATTAATTAATTACACAAAAATTAACGCGTTAAAAAAATTAACGCATTTTAATCGCACTTATTTTTGCACAGCGGAACGTTTCTCACTGGATGAATTTCAGGCGTAGCGATTATACTGGAGCACCAACTAACGTTCATGACTTCAGCATGGGACTTCAAACAACAACAAACCACGGTGAACAATAGTCAAACATGAACGAACAAGCTGATGAGACGGCCGCTTTGGTCGGCCCCGTGGATGGGAAATTTTGTTTTAAAAAACGGACGGATGGAAGCGTCGACAAGAGCACGGTTGTGTGCAAATTACGCAAAAAAGAATTTGCATATCACCGCAGCACATCAAGCCTAAAGTATCACCTAAATGCAAAGCATGTAGCAGCTAGTGTGGACGTTAGCCCGACTCCGAGTGCAAGGAACCACACCCTGACCCAACCCACACTCAACCAGATGACTGGTTTCAGGGCCAGGATAAGTCAGTCCACGTCTGAGAAAATAACCAACTCCCTGGCTCACTGGATTGCACTCGACTGTAGACCACTTGGAGTCAAATCCATGTGAAAATTGCTTCTCACTGTTCTCAGGTCAAATATGTATGTTTGATTAAAAATGCGATTAATTTCGATTAATTAATTACAAAGCCTCTAATTAATTAGATTAATTTTTTTAATCGAGTCCCGGCTCTAGTAATTTCCCATTATTTTTGCAGACTGTTCCAAGTTAATGGAGCTGCACATCTAAAAGCTTTCTTCCCTAAGACAGTCCTAGCACTTGGTACATTTAATAAAACCACAGCATGCGATCTCAGGCAATAACTACTTTCAATTCGCCGAGAGATCAGGGAGCAGATATAAGATGGTAGTTTATCCAACATGGCTTTGTAAATGAAAATGTACAAAGCCATGTTAGACTTTCATTGATAAAGAGAGGAATAACCCTTATTTAAGCCATCAGGGTCCAATAGTTGTGACAGGCGCTACAAGCCAAATCCGAGTGATTTTCTCTCTCCATTAATTTGACTGAGCAAAGATCGGCACTGACGTTGAAGATTGGAGGCGGGGCTTAGGCGAAACGTAATGACATGCTCTTGAGAGTCAGGCCATTTTGGCATAATGCCGCACTGAGCGACTCTCATAGGATTGAACGGGGTCCCGCCTCCAACACTGTATCCAGTTCTCCCCATACATACATGGATTTCACCCCTTTGGTTTGCTGACAACTGTTTTGGCCATCGCCATCTTGGATTTTTGTAACCTGAAGTGACCTCAGAGGGTAGAGAAAATATTTTGTTATGCAACCAAAATGTTACAACTTACTGCCATTGACTGAAAACAAACTGTGAAAGGGTTAAAGTTGTAAGAAGGAAACCATAACAACGCACAAAGTTGTGGTAACGACCTGTCAATCACAAGCTAGTCCCACCCTTAACCAACCTCTAAATGGCACCATAATTAACTAAATGAACACCTGTAGGGAGCAAGACTTTAAACCAGTCATTAAGACCATAAAGACATTAGGAAAGTGTTTATGGAGGCAATACATCAAGTCAGAAGCAGGGCAATCTTCTCATCAACTTCCATACAGTTGGACTGGCCATTCTAAAGAATACTAGGCACTTTCGCATTTCAAACTTTTCAGAAACAGAGGCTTCTGCTTGTTAAGGCATTGTTAGAACTAGTACAGAATATATCTACCTTTGATTCTTGACCGAAAACCTCTAGATTTTCAGAAAGAGTCAAATCCCTTCATTAAGACATGTAGGCAAGTAGTCCGAAATAACTGGACAAAAGACTTCAGGACGAAAGACTCTTTTTGACTTATCCACAATCCTTGTATCTCACTGATGTTCCCCTGTCCACACCTGACTACCTTGCTTTCTACAGATGTAGCGCTTCATTTCAGACGCCTACCCGTGCGGGTCCGTGATCGGCACGGGGTGGGCCCCTTCTGAAAAGGAAAACCCCCCCGCAGGACTTGAAACGCCCCCTTGATAAATACATTTAATTATAATGAAACCAGCTGCAATGGATCATGGATCCACCAGGGGGAGCCGTGAAAAGCTGCCACACTGGAACTCATGTGAAATAAACAGCTGATCTACAGGTATCTGATATAGCGGATATTTGTTAAGATCCATATGTCACAGATAGGATCATATTCTGTGCTAAATAAGAGACATGTAATCATTTACTAAACATCACCATGTTTTTATTTAACAAAATAATGTTTAATTCACGTTGGCGTAAGTACATCATCATCATCATCATCTTTATTTAAAGAGACTCTTGGTCCATTATTACAAAACATACAACACTCAAATACAAACTAAAAAAAGGCAGCCATACCAATGTTTCCACAGAGGTGACTGGTATCGTACAGCACTGAGACACGGATTTGAAAGCAGCATAATGACAGAGTTATGAGAAACATTCAATCGACAGATGAATTTGTACATCAGACCATCGCTATGTTTTTAGATCAGGAAATGCATCCAGGCTCAAACAAACGATTTTCAATCATCATCCTCACGATCATTTAATGTATCATATGTTCGCGAGTTGAAATGAATGCACTACATTTAATCCACGTGAGTTTACAACAACAAAAATAATCGCTTTGTTTTTATATCACATCCGACCGGAGGAAAATACAGCGGCTCTCACTACCGATCATCCTAATCCCACGGGCAAACAATAATATGTACAGTGTTAATAGTTTACTGTATTATTAGTGTCTAATATTACTGGGGATTTCGGAATGGTACTGGATTTTGATTTATTGTATCGGCTTCATATCGCAATATATTCCCGAAGTCTGAAATGCAAAAATGTCCCACATTAGGGCAATTCACCCTACATTTAATCATTCAAACAAAATCATATTTAGTTTATTTTTAATGAAATGTGGTTTAATCCACATAATTTAGGCCTACTGTGTTAATTGTTTAATGTAGTATTGTTTAACTTGAAGGTGCCTGATGTGAACATTTCCAGAAGAACTCTAGCTTGAATGGCCTTTGTATGTATACAGTAGGTCTACAGTATAGCCCAACCATGTACACCTTCCTTTTTTCACGTCCAAAGTTTGAATTGGATAAAGGTAATGGTTATCGATGGTGCTTTTATAGCCTATTGTATAATAACTGTGTGAATTATATTGCTTTTCAAATGCATATATGGCCACCCATTTACACGAATAGAACTTAGGTAGATCACTTTACATTTCTGCAAATGAATTTTTAATCACACACGTCTCCCCACGTCTCCCCGTCCCGAAAATGATAAATAAAATAAAAAGAGGAAACAATTTTCAAGTTCAGTTTTCAACGTTTTATTTAAAATAACTGACATAACAGACACATGCTGTAGGCCTATCTGCTGCGGAAACCAGGACGAGCTATTTCGGGATCTGTTTTTCGGGGGCTCCTCAGTCTCTCATTTACCCGGCTCCTGATCTGAAGGTGTAAATGTTTGAATGATGAATAAACAGTGAGGAGGGGTACAGTATGAATACACTAGATATACACAGCAGCCCAGCCTGTGAGCAGTATGAACACCAACTCGTTTGCGGAACAAAGAAAACGGCCAAGACACACATTGAGTCCAGAAAATGAATGTTATTAAGGGCTGTAAATATAATAAGCCTGTGTCTAAAATTGACAACAGACTTATTATATTTACAGCCCTTAAGATACACTTTTGTGTTTAACAGCTGACCACCATGACATACTTTGTTTTAGTAGATTTATGTATTCATATCCGTGACACTCACAGTATCTGCTGCACACAGCTGTTTTATAGAAGGAAAACCTCCTTCACTTCATGAAATCTCTGCAGCACCAGGAGGCAGCGGGAGGGTTAACTCGGCCTCTGAGAAGACGAGATCGCAGTGCCTTTCACGCACCGCCTTCACTGTGTTTACCTTCAGAAATAATCATTAGTAAGCAGGGCTGGACAGGGACAGCAAATCGGCCCTGGCATTTAGACCCAGACCGGCCCAAATCCATAAAACAAACGAATAGTAGCGGTTCCTGACAAGAAGAATAACTCAGTATAATTGAAAAAAACGCTATTATTATTATCCTTTTTACGTACCAGGGGCAAACTAAACTAAACTAATACATACAAGTATGTGTAACTATCAATCATTAGAAATTAGACCTTCAAACCCTCTCATAAAGCGAACAGTGACCGAGCACTAATAGGGGGGTCTGATGGTGGTGGAGGCGGGGAGGGAGCGGATCAACAGCTTGAGCAGCTGTCAACTCAACATTGTAAATAACCAACCAAAAACGATCACCGGTGTTAGGGAAATTATTGTCCTAGACTCCTAGATATGACGTACAGGACCAACCCTGACGTCTGTGTATCTCCTTTAAGGACATAGGCTGCTTATTCCATAATGTTATTGTTCCCATTCTGTGACCGGTCAACACTAGCTCACAGATGGTCTGTTGTTGTGGGTGCACTGGGACATTTCCTTCTTTGTTGTTTGTGGACTCCAAGGTATGACACCTTCGAGGCCATAAATGACATACACAAGTAACTCAGTGTGCTCAACTGGTTAAACTATCTTGTCAAAATATGTTGATTACTCTCTGTGAAACCAGTTAAACGGGCTAACAAGAGAGAGGCGCTCCAGAATTGACTTGGCAACTCTCCCGTGCAGTCTCACCGTGACTGCTGTGACTTGTGATGTGAATGCTCCGGCCATAACTCCAAATAAACCTCCAGTGTTTGACATCAAAAGCTCCTGCTCCACCGTGTCTCCTTCCTGAGTCGGTGACTCCCACTGCATTGCTACACAGAAGTTTCCTTTACAACCGGTTCATCTTATTTTTGGCGTGAGAATAGTTTGGGTAGCGTGAGAGCGTGAGATTGAGAGTGAAATCGTGTGTCACACGCTAGATGCGTGAGAGTTGGCAACCCTGGATTACCTGCTGCAGGTGGGCCGACCAGTTATACAAGAGGGAGATAATAGCTGTACTTGTTTTTTAATGAGCCACATGCCATGATGCACCAACTTCAGACTTCCTTACAGAGCCCCTCCTCCAACACACACGAACGCGCACATGACCAATGAGGGCACGAGATAAGTTTGTGCACAGATGGAAGGCAGGTAGGCCAACCAAAGTTCCCATCAGCAAAAACACGTGGGTTTGCTATCCTGGCTCCAAAATGGTGGAATGAGCTCCCCATTGAAATCAGGACAGCAGAAAGCCTACACATCTTCCAGACTGAAAACTCATCTCTTTCGACTCCACTTCGAGCGATAGAATTACTAACAAAGCACTTATATACTAATAAAGGACTGGCTTATCTAAAGCCAGTTGAGTAGCACTTGAAATGTTTGGCTCTATGAAACCTGATGTACTTTATGATTCTGTTTTCTTCAAGGTTGTGTCTTCCTGGTGGAACGCACTTATTGTAAGTCGTTTTGGATAAAAGCCTCAGCTAAATGCAATGTAATGTAATGTCTGGGGGGGTATACCCCCCCCCCCAGAAGAAAAGTTTTAAAAATAACCCCTTAAATGATGACTTCTAGTGAATTTAGGGGGGGGGACCCTATAGTGCCCTGCCTCTCCTTTCTATGACAACACAATAGAGATAGGACCAGATGAGTCTACAGGATGAGTCAACGGCATATTTTCTTGGGCTTGTTTCTCCCACAGATCGACCCTCTGATATGACTCCCTGATAAACACTGCTATGTCATTGATTAGGTTGAAAAGTGCTCCACATTCGATGACAGTTTGGGTAGTTTCAGCCAGGACAAGATTAAGAACATGAGCATAGCACCACACATGGACATGAGTGGGTGACTGGGAGGTCATCAGTGCAGAAAATCCTTTGTACCGGCCTTGCATATTGGATGCTCCATCTGTTGCATTACCTATACACATGCCCTTGTCCAGTTTCAGATGCTCTAAGACCTCTGAGAGCAAGTTCACAAAGTATTGTCCGGTGGATGCATGGCACTTCACTAAAGCCACAAGCCTCTCTTGCACAGTCTCATTGACATATTTTAAGATTACTGAACACTGATCCTGAGAAGTTATGTCTTGTGTTGTGTCCAGCTGAACAGAAAACATTCCGGCCTTCTGAACATCACTGGAGATTAGGGATGGGAACGATTAATCGAATATTCGAATATTCGAAATTATTCAGGTGTTCGAATAATTATTCATGTATTCGAATATGAGTTATGAATATTTTTATTAATTTTTTTAAATTTTTTATTAATTTTTTTTTTTGGGAGATGCCTAAGTTGATTACATATTATCAAATTGAATAATTCAATGAATACGACAGAGCCATAGCTAAATGCGGGCAGAGCTGCTGATCTCTCTCTCTCGCGTCCGGTTATACTTCACTCGTGTTTATGTCCAAATCCATCAGATCTAGCTAGTTCTAGCCAATGATATGGCTGCTGCCCCTCCCTACACGTAGATCACGCAGACTCAAACCTCATTTTAGGCCCAAATGTGGCGCAAATGAGCTCCGCAGCCGTTGCGAGGTTCCGGCGCTAACAGTTCATGAGCGTGCTCCCCCGCCCTCCGTCAACACTCGCGACACATGAGTGGCCAGCCTAAACAACAATAAGCGCTGCTTGGCAACCGTGTGTGGCGGCAAAGTACATAGACATTTTGACAGGAGAGATTTAGTTTTGCCGGTATTCAACATATTTTACCAGTCATAGTCCGGTAATTATTTACACTCCAAGAAGAGTCCTACACAACAGACATGGCGTCAAAAAGGAGTAATGTGTGGAAATATTTCGACCAGGTTAGTGAGTGCGGTGTAGAGGTCAAACTATGCCAAATGAAACTTATATATACATGCTATACATGCTATACCTTGCTATACCCGCAACCTCCGTTCCAGAGGGTCTTCTCTACAGCTGGCCTGATTGTGAATCGCCTCCACACATGAAAGCTGTAGGCCTATAGCTGTCAAACTGTGATCACTAGTTCAATACATTTGACAAATTCGACTTGGTTTCTACACTTATTTGAACATGTATGTATTTCTAAAAAATTATTGAGAAAAAATTGGGTAAAAAAAAAAATTCAGAAATTTTTTTTGCACATTTTTTTTTTGCCCAATTTTTTTTTTATAGGATATTTAAATTTCGGTTAACCGGTTAACCGTTTTTTGGGGGGTCGAATATTCGAATATACAATTACTTTCAAATTCCCATCCCTACTGGAGATACTTTCTTTGATTAGACTACCAACAACACAACACGGTGTTGTCAGCTAGCATATATGCTCCCTCATTCTCCACCTGCCTGCACTTTCACCACATCCACCACACGCTCCAAAACCTGACGTCTCTTTTGGACTTGTTCCCTATGAGCAGACATCTGACTGCCAGCAAACATGCTTTCGATGTCTGCTTTAGAGCACCGTAAGAAAAAAGCTGTGTAATGCTCTTTTTGTGCTCCTCTGTACGCTGGTGTGCGTGCGTCCAATCTGACATTCCAGTTATAAATGTGCCAGTGTCAGTCCTCTTCCCATATGCCAGACATACAAAACAAAACAACATATGACGTCCCTTGCAATAGAGAACCGCAGTGACGCGTCCTACAACCCGGAAGTAAACTTCTTCCGGTTCCTTCGTCAAAAACGCAATGCAATTTCTCCATAGGATTTTGGAAAATAGCTCGAAATAAGGTCTGTGGTTGACACACATCTAAGAGAGGGATCACGTTTTGTTCAGCCGGATAATCTCCACATGTCAACACTACTTTTATAATTTTGAATCATAAATCTAGTCGCCAGGAGCAAAATGCTAACGTTATGCTATAAACGAACTACAAGCTAGTACAGCAGTAGGGTCGCACGACTTCAACGTCACGCCAACTTAAGATCGTTTATAAAAGCACATTAAGAAGCCCCCTTTCTCTAATTCCACAACGTTGGAGGAAATAACATGAGGAGAACGGATTAATAGGCTGTTCGTGGTTAACGTGTGTTGCTAACTTTATTCGGCATTCTAGCCTAATCTGTTATCTGTAAATGTTAAATATACTGATTGAAGGGATAATCCACTAACATCCTTTAATACACGTGTAGTTAATTTGATTCAGATGTTCTGATAATATCCGCAATATAAATCTTTAAACGTCTTCTTACCTTTAAAAGTCCATCACGAACGGTTTATGCTACAACTCTACTGCGCTGCCAGCCGCAGATCCACGATCCGCCTTTGCTGTAAAAAACTGGTCCATTGGAGTGAACGGAGATGTCGTAACTCTTCTCTGGGCGGGGTCTGACATCCAACCCCGTCTTTTATCCGACCCCACCCCATTCCGCGTTCCGCAGCGAGGACCTTCTCGTCTTTTCAGCAGTGCCATCTCTAAAACGGCGAAACAGTCACTCCCCATCATTTAAATTTCACCGTTTCCAGACTCTCCTTTGGAAAACATTGGCCGGGAAACGATAGAACGAGCACGTTTCATGCGAAGACCTGTGGCTGCAACCCGGAGCAAAGCAACAAACCATTGCGTAGCTAACTAGTAGCGCTAGCTTTAGCTAACGCTAGCCAACGAAACTAACTGCCGAGTAAAATTGGAAAACACTGGTAATTATTGTTCTATAATTTGTAAAACTACGGTGTTAAAAATGACAATTTCAAAAATACAGATTCTAATGGTCAGATATAGATATACAGATATTAAAGATACTACAGAGACTAAAGATAGGCAGGTACTTGCTTTCAAGCAGAACACAGGGGAAATCAAACTTAGCGGGAGTGTTTACGTGTTCGGCGTAATGACGTACAACGGTCTCGACAATTTCGGTAGTCCTATTCAGCCACCCGGTAACAACCATCGTTTTTCAGACACGTAAACTCTTCAAAAATCACCAGTGGGGTCACTGCTGATGTATTTAATGTCGTAGAACAAAACGTGATTTATCTCTTAAATATGTGTCAACCACAGACCTTATTTCGAGCTATTTTCCAAAACCCTATGGAGAAAATGCATTGCTTTTTGACGAAGGAACCGGAAGTGCTAAAAATGCTAACTTACTTCCGGGTTTTAGGACGCGTCACTGCGGTTCTCTATATGTAAGCCACTTTCTGCTGGTGCCATCTTTACAGGTGAATACCTTCTGCACAACTGTATTTCTGGTATGTTGTTGTGGGTGCTGTTCTAAAAACATCTGTAACATAGATGGCTCGGGGCGGGCAAAGTAATCTATGTCCTCCTGCTCTTTGCTCTCCTCACTCTCGCTGACACTCTCCTCCTCTGGGGATGCTACCTGGCTCAACACAATGATACAGAATGAATGGATTCCCTGATAGAGGTCCATACAAATAGGCATTGACATAACAATACCACACAGTTAATGGTCAAAACTACATGTGTGCCTCAATTTTTTATCTATTTCTATATTATTCATTCTATATATTGTCAATCAAAACTACCACAAGAAGCTGACTATAACAAATTGTTTCAGGTCCCAAAAGACCACTGTTGCCCTTATAACCAAATAAGTAAATAAACTAAACAAAACAAGCTGCCAGCTGACAGTAATTGTTCATGAATGTTGGTTAACTTTCAATGAGACAACGTATCAGAGTCCCATTAAGCTATATTTTAACTTGCCAGGGAAAACCTAAAAAAGCCAGCTTACTAGCTTGTAGGCTAACGAATGTTTCTCTTATAATATTTGTCTTATTTAGTTTTATGAGTCAGGAAATAATGCATAAGAAAGGGGGTGGAGTTGCTATTCTGTTCAATGATTCCCTTCAATGCAGGAAGACATCGTATGGAAACTTTGATTCTTTTGAATATGTGGCCCTTCAGCTGACATGCTCCTCTCGAGCTCTGTTCCTAAATATCTATAGACCATCCAAATACTGTGCAAGCTTTTTTGATGACTTTACTGAACTGCTGTCTATAGTGTGTATTGACTTTGACCGTCTAGTCATTGTTGGTGATTTTAACATCCATGTTGACAACCCCCAGGACAGAGGGGCTAAAGAACTGTTTTGTGTTCTTGATAGCTATGGACTGACTCAGCATGTGACGGAGCCCACGCACAATAAGGGGCACACTCTGGACTTAATTATCTCAAAGGGTCTGACTATCTCTAAGGTTGTGGTGACTGATGTTGCACTCTCTGATCATTCCTGTGTTTTCTTTGAGAGCTCTATTTCTGTTCACAAAAATGTTCAAAAAGAGGTAACCACAAAGCGATATTTAACTGAAAATACTAGGGAAATGTTTACTCAGAATTGTTCTTCCACACTTGCCCCTGCTAACATCTCAGTAAATGAGCTAGTAGATCATTTTAATTCAAAAATTAAAAATGTTATAGATGCCATTGCTCCAATTAAGGTAAAGGAAGTGACTGGGAAGAAAATATCTCCATGGAGAAAGGCCATGACCGTGAGAGCAGAAAAAAGAGTGTCGAAAAGCTGAACGCAGGTGGCGAAAAACAAATCTTCAGGTTCACTTTGAAATCTATAAAGAGAGACTTGGCCTTTATAATTTGGAATTGAAAAACGCACGACAATCGTTCTTCTCTGACATCATTACCAAAAACAAAAACAACGCCGTGCCTTGTTTGCTACCGTCGACTAACCCCAGTGTCAGTAGCCTCTGAATTTCTATCCACCAGGGCGTGCAATGATTTTGCCTCCTTTTTCACTGACAAAATTCAGAAAATCAGACAAGCAGTCAGTGCCTCTGCATCAGAAACAGCAAATGTGTTGTCTCTGTGTCCACTTAACATCAATTCAGACATCATGACACAATTCCATCAGATTAATGATAAAAACCTAGAGGACATTATACAACTTCTGAAATCCTCCTCCTGCTGCCTTGACATTATTCCAACAGGATTTTTCAAAGATGTTTTTCGTTGCATGGCCTCAGATCTACTTCATATAGTAAACAAATCTCTTCACTCAGGTATTTTTCCACAGGCCCTGAAAACTGCAGTCATTAAACCGCTCTTAAAAAAGAATAATCTAGATGCTTCAGTAATGAACAATTAAAGGCCCATATCAAACCTCCCATTTCTAGGTAAAATCAGTGAAAAAGTTGTTTTTCAACAGTTAAGTAATTTTTTGCATTTAAATAACTGTTTCGATGTGTTCCAGTCAGGCTTTCGTCCAAACCACAGCACTGAGACTGCTCTTGTAAAGGTCTTCAATGACATCCACCTAAACACAGACAGTAGCAGAACTTCAGTGTTAGTATTATTATATCTCAGTGCTGCGTTTGACACTGTTGACCACAGCATATTACTAGACCGACTGGAAAACTGGGTGGGACTTTCGGAAACAGTTCTAAATTGGTTTGAATCCTACCTAAAGGATAGAAACAACTTTGTTTCTATAGGTAAATACACATCTGAGTTGACAAATATGACATGTGGGGTTCCTCAAGGCTCCATCTTGGGGCCTCTTCTCTTTAACATCTACATGCTACCACTGGCTCAGATAATGAAAAACAACAAAATAAGTTACCATAGCTATGCGGATGACACACAAATGTACGTAACAATTTCACCAGGAGACTATGCTCCAATTCAAACATTGAGTAAGTGCATTGAACAAATCAATGACTGGATGTGTCAGAACTTGGAGCCAAGTCAGAACGTATAAAAGTTAGCGCTGAGCTTCAGTCTGCAATGTTCAAAACAACAGATAAAGCCAGAAATCTAGGTGTAGTCATGTACTCTGACCTGAGTTTCAACAGTCACATTAAAACAGTTACTAAATCAGCCTACTATCACCTAAAAAATATATCTAGGATTAAAAGACTAATGTCACAGCAGGATTTGGAAAAACTTGTCCATGCTTTTATCTTCAGTAGACTCGACTACTGCAATGGTGTCTTCACAGGTCTCACTAAAAAATCTATTAGGAAGCTGCAGCTGATTCAGAACGCCGCTGCTCGAGTCCTCACTAACACTAAGAAAGTGGATCACATCACTCCTGTTCTGAAGTCTTTACACTGGCTTCCTGTGTGTCAAAGAATAGATTTCAAAATACTGCTGCTGGTTTATAAAGCACTGAATGGTTTAGGCCCAAAATACATTTCTGACCTCCTGCTAAATTATGAACCATCCAGATCTCTCAGGTCTTCAGGCACTGGTCAGCTTTCTGTCCCCAGAGTCAGAACTAAACATGGAGAAGCAGCGTTTAGTTATTATGCTCCAAACATCTGGAACAAACTCCCAGAAACCTGCAGGTCCGCTGCAACTCTTACTACTTTTAAATCCAGGCTGAAGACTTTTCTTTTTGTCGCTGCTTTTAATTGAACTATGCATATCTTAGACTGCACTGTAACTTTTATCCATGTATTTTTCTTTTAATGTTTATTTTATTAGCTTTTCTTTTTAATGACTGATTTTAAATGCCATTTTCTTAATGTCTTTCATTTTTTGTACAGCACTTTGAATTGCCTTGTGTTGAAAAGTGCTATATAAATAAACTTGCCTTGCCTTGCCTTATAAGTGCTTCATCAAAGGGATATTAATGGGTTCCAGAACTACAGAGTATCATAACCTTAATAGTAATAATCTTTTCCTAATTTTCTTAGCTTCTGCTTCTGCTTCCCTCTCCCCACTCGCGCTGATCTCTCTCCCTCTCATCATCTTCCTCACCACCAATATCGGCCACGGGTTAGACGAAGATGGACCTGCACCTGTACTAAACATGTCGGCTATTTTGACACAAGCGGCAGCATCAGCACGAAGGGCCTGCTTTTTTCTTGCCCGCAATTTTCTGCTTTTCATTTGGCCTTCGCCTTCGCCATTTCTAACTCGAACTTCTTTCTTTTCTCGAAAAAAAAAGGCAGTTTGGCTTCAACGGCCAGCTCACCTCCTGGGGGCGTGATTTAATTATGCACACCGAGCGGCCAAAGGGGGAGGTGATTAAAGATTTGATTGGGCCGGCCCAGTGTCAATTACTAAAAACATTTAAACAGAGGGCCAATCTACCCGTCTTATGGGCCGGGACTTCATAAAAAATGACGTGTCGGCCCAAAAGGCACGTCGGCCCACCGGGAAAATGCCCGGTATGCCAGATGGCCAGTCCAGCCCTGTTAGTAAGGCTAAAGAGCTACCGCAGGCTGATGTGTTTTAACCACACACACACGCGATTTAAACGCAGACTTTTGTTCCTCCATGTTTCGTTGTTATTGTTTCACTGAGCGGACCCGCGATTTTTTTTCAAACGCTTTTTTGGCCCATCTGCGGCGGTAATAGGTTTTGTGCGCTGTGATGATTCGGCTGTACCTTTAGTAATGAATATTAAATGTTGTGAGGAAATCTTTCCACCAATAATTCCAATAAGTAATCCAAAATGTATTCACTTCAGGTTTACGAAAGTAACTGTAATCAGATTACTCGTTTTTCAAACGTAACGCGAGCTGAATACAGTTACTTGATTTTTGTATTCTGATTACGTAACGCCGTTACATGTATTCCGTTACAACCCAACCCTGGCAACATCACAGGTTCCTCCTCCTCCATGTCAAAAAACAAGCTTAAAGCTTGACTCACGTTCAGAGTTCTCTTCATCATAGTTGAATCTTCAAAACTCTAAATCTATCTAACTATATCTAAATTCTCAATGTTTGTCTGTCACTTTACTTCAATCGCAGTCTCCCGCAGCCTCTCTTCGTCTCCCGCCGCCTGTCTTCGTATATCTTCGTCTCTCTCCATTTCCCGCCGTCTCTCTTCGGTTCCCGCCGTCCCTCTTCGTCCCTCTTCGTCTCGTTTCGTATCACTCCGTTTACCTGATTACCTCACCCCCTTCCTGGTAAATACATCCTGTTGAGCAGAATCTACAGTTTCCAGTATTTTCCGTTTCGTAAAATGATAAAATACGGCGAAGATCTTAAAATATGTGCTTCCATTATTCATACTTCTGAAATATATCTGTATTAACTTTATATCATCGTATGTCCATGTTTATTGGGTCTTTTTGCATGAAACAAAGACTGGCATATAGTTTCAAGCCAGTACTTTCGACAGAAATACACATATACATCCTGTTGAGCAGGATCTACAGTTTCCAGTATTTTCCGTTTCGTAAAATGATCAAATACGGCGAAGATATTCAAATATGTGCTTCCATTTTTCATACTTTTGAAATGTATTAACTTTATATCACCGTATCTCCGTGTTTTCTGGGTCTTTTGCATGAAACAAAGACTGGGATATAGTTTCAAGCCAGTACTTTCGACAGAAACACACGGCAATGTTGTCCGGACTGTTGTTTTTATGCGGCACCGGCTTGAACAGGTCATGTGATCTGATCACGTCGGCGTGACGGTCGACTCCAAAGGGTTAATATTAAATACATATAAGTATTTTTACAACTTGTATTTAGAAATACTCTGTTGTAATTATTGATGCATACATGTGTTCATCCATTCAATGTGGCATCTGCTATAATGGGGTTAATGTATGATATTACTTAATAATACAATACATTATAATATATGATATGATAATTACAATTTAGTTTTATTCATTTCTTATTTCATAGTTTCTCATTATTATTATTTGTATCGCTCATCTTATTTTTGATTTTATTCATCTGTGCGAATCTGTGCTGTCCTGTTTTTCACTCTCACCCTGTTGCTGTTTGAACTACTGAATTTCCCCACGGGATTAATAAAGGTCCATCTTATCTTATCTTAATGTATAAGTTGATTTACTTCAATCTACTGTACTGTGTAAAAACACCCCAACCATATTACAAGAAATATACTGCATAAAACAAACTATATACTTTATTTGATCTAAAATATTGATGTTTTTTCTTTATAGTAGCTTGTGAAAACCATACAGTAACAAATAAGTGATTAAATGCTACAGTATTCAGCAAACACAACTGCAGAGCTGCAAACATTGAAACAGACTAAGTTCTACACCACCCAGGTGTCTTTGTGTATTTTGTGAATGAAGCGCCATCTCATGGTTAAATCCTGTAATCCTGTAATAATGGGGAAATTGGGCAACGCCCTCTAGCAATTTGGCAACACCCCCAGCCACTGGCATCCGCTGGGCTTTTGACTGGGACACACCCATTTGAGTCTGATCTGGAGTGCTCCATCTGTATCTTACTGGTGTGTTTTTGTCGTTCTCTACATAGGTTACGTACCAGTTGAAGATCCTCACCACAGCACTGTTTTCTGTCTCCATGCTGGGGAAGAGGTTAGGATTGTACCAGTGGCTCTCCCTACTGTTCCTCATGGCTGGAGTCACTCTAGTGCAGGTACCAGCGGCACCAAGTCCCTGAGCAATTTGAGAAAACACGGGTTTTTCTGCTTATCTGCTTCATTAACATGGAATATGTCTTAATAGACTCCTTAGATGTTTAAGTCATAAGTGAGTTATACACATGTAAAGCACTCTCTCTGTCCTCCCCTTCCTCAGTGGCCCACAGAGTCTGAAGTGGACTCTGAGCAGGCGGTCCTGTCTGCAGGCTCACAGTTTGTGGGGCTGATGGCTGTGCTCACGGCCTGTTTGTCCAGTGGCTTTGCTGGAGTTTACTTTGAGAAAATCCTAAAGGAGACTAAGCAGAGTGTGTGGGTCCGAAACATACAGCTGGGTGAGTGACCAAGGCCTCCGTATGTTTGGGACTTATATGTGTTGAGAAAACGTACATTACATTTAATCAGCTGATGCTATGCGTATGCATTTAATTGTATACAAGTCAGAAAGGTGCAAGAATCAAGCAAGTACATTATCTTCATGAAATATGTTGATTTACTTCAAGTGCTACATGTATAGTGTTATGACCCGGCTCAAAAGGCCACAACAAAAAGGAGACACACCATGTTGACGGTTAACAAAATATGTTTATTTAGGACAAACAAATCAAATTAAGTCAAAACCAGTAAAGTATGAGGTGTGGATGTCAGTGGTATCAGTAATGTAAATGCAGGGTGAGGACATGTATGTGTGTGAGAGTGTTGAAGTACACCAAGTAAAGCAACTGAAGAAACTCATAGTATACTCAACCAAACCAGAGTGCCTGCAGGGAAAAGCAGAGAGCACAGACAGGAGTAGAGAGGCTTTAAAATAGCTGCAGAGCACCAGACCCAGGTGCCCTGAGTTACTGCAATCAGTGCAATCAATGCAGCCAATGCAGCACAGACAGAACAGCCACACCCTCTCTACTGATGGACCCACAGGGGCATCACAATAGACAAAAAGAGACAGAGAGGGGTTGTTATTTGGAAGAAAGTGTTTCACTTTTTGGAGCCAGGACATCTTCCAACAAGCCAAATCTGGGACAAGAGTACGTTTGTGTGGGACAATGTGGGACAAGGTACTGCAACGCTGAAAGGCATTTTCAATTTCTATATAATCTCCATATAAACGGATTGAATAAAAACGTCTACTGAAACCATTAGTTTAGAAATTAAGTCCTAAGTGTGTCGCTTCAAATCATATTACCTCCATGCAAGATTGCAAAGAAAAACTCCATGGGATTTGCCTACGACTGGCTTCACACATGATTAAATCCTTTTCTTTTAATAGTTTCCATCATACTCCGCTAAAAAGTGCATGGTGCAGTGGTAGCTTGTACTGCTTTGTTCCAGTAGGGCGTGACATGCACTGGAAAAACTCAAACGTTGATTCTAATTAAATGTATTATGTCAACAAATTTCACATAACTGTATTAGGTTAGTTGAAAGCAATAATATAAAGTTGAACCTTAAATAAAAAAGGTTAAACTTTAACTCTACATTTAGTTGAGGTCAACGTTTCAGTTTTCTCAGTGTAGGTAAGGAGACTGGTGACAGGTTGGCGAGCCCTTGTGTGAGCTGCTTGGTTGACATCTGACTGCAGGCAATGGTCCCTCTCTTGATTTCTACACCGCCATTGGATACAATAAAATTCGGAGCAGTCCCACACAAAGCAGGACACCTGGGGTGCTTGCTTGGTAGCACATGTCTTCCTTCCGAAGTGAGGCAACAATACTTCCTAGCCTCGGAAAACGAAGAATGGACCAAGCTAACAGGTGTGCAGGTGTGCGTCATATGAGAGGCCCCGCCTTACATTTTCCGCTACAGATTTGGGGAAATTAGTCTGTGCGCAAAGCATTGTGGGGATTTTAAGACCGCGGAGTCTACACATGTGCAGCCTCGAAATTTCTCGCTACGAAGTACGCCGGGCTCGGTAGAATTCCAAGTATGCTGGACATTGGAACAGTCCTTCTGCGGCACTCGATGACGTAGTATGCTTGAAATAGTGGCTCTGGAGCAGCTTTACTCGAGATTGAGAAACCCCCACGGTCCCCCTATTTGCAGTGAGGAAGTATATTACATTACATAACATTACATATTATTTAACAATGCCCTTTATCCAGGCGACTTACAAAGAGTGCAATCATCCATGAAGATACATACTCAGACAGAAATAACCCTGCAAGTACATTACCTTTTAATAAGTCAAACCATTTTAAGTGCTGGTGCATTTGCTTTAAATGACACAACCCTTTTAGTGCTACACAAAGAGCAGCAACCTGTGTGTGTTTGGCCAACATATCCTCATAGTTCTTTTTTAAATCTTTGTGGGTTCTTCAAAAAATATCCAGCAACACAAGCAAACAGCGCACCTGAGCAGTGCTTGTTTAGGCAACCAAACGACTTGGTTAGAATTAGAGAAAAGGAATTAGCACACCACTTTTCATAGGCATACTGTAAGTACTGAATGAACACTGTATGAGAACAGCCTGCCCTCACACGTGGACACAAATTCATTTTTATTTTGGTCACAAACATTAACTGATAAAAAGGTTTAATAATTTTCAATAACAATTCTTTATTGTAGCTCACTGCTTAGCAACACATCTTCTAAATCGCCATGCCTACAAAGCACATTTAACTGAAAAGTTCAAGCTGGGGAAAGGGAATGTTGGCAACCTGGCAACACAAATGTTGGCTTTAATGATACTATTGGTATTAAGGGTTAATTAATGGTTTATTAAGATTGAGAAATACCTTAGTTACAGCTTTTGAGTACTCATCATAAATTATTATTTTAGAAGATTGTACCAGAAAAACAGCTTTGACTGCTATATATCTGCTAAGCTGTTAGATCAAACTAGTAGAGCCAATCTAAGGTGTAATTCAACCAGTATAAATGTGCAGCATCATAAAATCCTAACTGACATTTTCATGTTTCACTGTCGTACCTAATGTTGACACATACATATTCATAGATAAGGAGGTGTCACTCCAGTTTGTTCTAATAGCACTAATTGTGTTACTTTTGCAGAATGGCTCTTCTTATCTCTCGCTGCAAGCCTCTATTGAATGTTCCTCTTTAGTCATGCATTCATCGCAGCATCTCTGCCAGTTGTGCATATGAAACTCCCCATCCACTCTACATTCACACTGAAGGAGCTAATGTAGTGTATGCTTGTGAAGATGAAATATATATATTAAATATGTATGTATTCCTTTGTGACGAGGGCTCAACACTACTTCAGAAGATGAAAAAAAATACTATGCTGTTATGGGTTAGCCTAATTTGAAAATAATGTGAATGAATGTGTAAAGAAAAAGGACTTTCACATAGCTAACTTATCACCAGAAGACGGTTATGGAAAGCAAAGCTGAAATGACCATATTTTCAATCTGGTGAAATGTTATCTTGTTTTTATGTTTGATATGAAATGATGATACATTTAATAAGAGAAAACAATAAAATGTTCCCTTTGAAAGTTGATCTAACATGTAACAAAACTTAATTGGATTCAGAGAAATATTTGTCAATCTCTGCTTTTATTTCCATCATTAAGGCCCTCCCTCTCTTGGTCTCTCCAGCTACAGTCTTGCCCTGTTATTGGACCCTTATGGTCTCTCAAACAATTCAAAAGAGTTCTTTGTTCCCAAGTGGCTGGGACAGAACAACAACAGTTGGTTCAGACAACTTTCTCACTCCCTAATTACAGGTTGGTGTGATGAGGCCATCTCAGTTTATGGGGCAGAGCAGAGGGCAGGAGGTTAAAGATCACAGATGACGTACTCTCTTTTCCTCTTTTTCTCCTCCTGTTGTAACTTCTCCATTCAATGATTTTTGTGACCATGAAAAATCACAAGCGAAGCAACCACTGGGAGGCGTGTGTGTGTGTGTGTGTGTGTGTGTGTGTGTGTGTGTGTGTGTGTGTGTGTGTGTGTGTGTGTGTGTGTGTGTGTGTGTGTGTGTGTGTGTGTGTGTGTGTGTGTGTGTGTGTGTGTGTGTGTGTGTGTGTGTGTGTGTGTGTGTGTGTGTGTGTGTGTGTGTGTGTGTGTTAGTACATGTTAAACTCTGTTAAGCCTTGACACCTTGAGGCTGAGTTTGACCAACAAAGATGAATTATTAAACGACTGTTTAACGTTCATTAACAAACTTTGAAATTAACAAAAAAATATGAAATAATAAAAATGAACCTCTCTATGAATGTCAATTCCGTGTTCACGTTGAACCTAGAATAGTTGTGATTCTGTTGCACTAAAATAAAATCCAAATATAACATTTGACCAAGTATTAACTTTGAACTTACACTTTAGTTGTTGTTATTTAAAAAATGGCCGCCTTTTGTGATGAATAGAGCGTAATAATAAAGATCCCTTGAAGAAAGTTAAGGGATAGACTTTTTGATGAATTTCTTTTCATTATTACACTGTTATTGTGTTTAACTGTCCTCATTTTTTTCTTTTTTTCTTGTTATTCTTGTTATTTCTCTATACATTTTTTCTAAAAGGAATTATTAGAGCAAAGGCTATACAAGCATTTCTTATGATTTAAAAGCTAAAAACATGCCAAAAATAGAGCATGAGCTAATCCTGAAAACATAGCAAGTTAGCTAATATTGCTAACCTTGTTCTGCATTGACACTGGCGCCATTTACAGACCCCACTCTGGGTCTGTAAATGTCTTCCTCCTGGCAGTCAAAACTCTTATGTGAGATGTGAAAAGTAGAACAGAAGCCGGTTAACTGAATTAACAGCTAACTAGCTAACAGCAGTAGCTAGGTTTCTCCCTGAGGTTTCTCCCATGTTCCCTTTAACTGTGGGTTTTCTCTGGAAGTGTTTCCTTGTACGATGTGAGGGTCTAAGGACAGAGGGTGTCGTATTGTCATCCTGATATTCTGTACAAACTGTGAAGTCCACTGAGACAAATGTAACATTTGTGATATTGGGCTATATAAATAAACATTGATTGATTGATTGATTGAGCTAGCACATAGCCTTACTTTAGCAACAAGCTAAAGTAGGTCTATCAGTATTCCAGGCAGAGCAGAGTGGGGATGTCAAAGGAGGAAAACCGATAACACTTGCTTTTTAAAATTTGACCAATTTACTCTCTTTTTCCCCTCAGGGTTGTTTGGCTTTGTGTTCGGTATTGTAGGAATGACAGTTTATGACGGCGAGAGGGTTAGAGAATCGGGAATGTTTCAGGGTTACAACACCATCACCTTCACAGTTGTTGCCTTGCAGGTTTGATCATTATATTTCTCTCATTCTTACATTCATCGAAATGTCATCAAATGAATTCAGTGTACACTGTTTGGAGTAATTTGAAACTCTCTGCGTGCAGGCTCTGGGTGGGTTGGTCATAGCGGTGGTCATTAAATATGCAGACAACATCCTCAAAGGATTCGCCACCTCTCTGTCCATCATTGTGTCCACACTCATTTCATACTTCCTGTTGGAGGACTTCAACCCTACAAGGTAAACACATCATGCTGCTCACCCACAGTCCCTCAAGGCTACATTTTCGGATTTGAGAATAATTACTCATAATATGCCTAACTAATGCTAGAGGTGTGGGTTTAAGGAAAACACTGCAGTATGTCAGTTGAAACTAAAATATAACTATTATATATGACATTCGTGGTTCCCAGGTAATGTATCATACATTTATGATGCTGTGATTTTTCATCTAGCTCAACGAGTATATTGTGTTGAAGTATTGACAAAAATATCTAACAACTATAGAATGGCTTGCCATATTGGCTTAACCCACTGTATACTCAGTATTTAGGAGCTATGAGCCTTTGGAACAATGGAAGGGTTTTTTATCTGGGTATTTGGCTTTCGGCCTAATGGGATGTTTTTTGGACTTCTATGGTTACGGTACAATCATAGACTGTATATATAAATGGACGTAGTGTCTGTGACGTCAAAACATAGAACTTAAATTAGTGATGCAATGCTGAAATGTATAAATGTGACAGTCAAAAAGCATAGGTGTTTTAATGCCATATTCACTTAATAACGCATGAACAACTGTTACAAATATTTCTATATAGTCTGTGTTGGTAAATGTCATCTACGTTGCACATTTCCTGTTGAAATACATGCATACCAAGTTACTGAGTGGCACTTTCGTTTTGATAAAACAGTGTAGTTCCACTATATAAATGTTACATTCATAATCACGAGGCAATCTGCAGGAGAATTAGCTATTTGTTGTTATTCTTAATGCTTGTCATTCACATGTTAATAAAATAAGTATACATAGCAGAACAATTGTGGCGATGATCAGCTTAATAAGACTTGTTCAACATAATTTCTTTAGCTAATACTACAGCGGGCTGCAGGCGAACCAAGTCCGCGTTTCGCTGGATTTCTTGATCTCCAGTTATAACACCGGACTCCGCCGCCGGGACGCCAGCCAGAGCTAACGGAGCCGCAGCGTGCGGCCGGAGCTAGCCCCCTGCGGCTCCGTTAGCTCCGGCCGGCGGACTCCGGTGGCCACCATTGGGATAATTGGGTCCCCTTTTAACATTTGCTCCCGTTTAGCAATATGGGCGTCATAGCCATAGACTATAAAAGTCTTACCCAAGGCTGAATCATAAACTAAACTGTATGTATATATATATATATCAAGTACAGTAACTACAACTAGCTAACAGCCTAGCAGAGTGGACAAGTGCTGAGACACGTACCTGTCCATCAAGATGACCACGCCCTAATTTATGCAAAAACTTTAAGACCTAATATAAATAAAAGGGTCGCGTTATAAAACAATTCACTCACCAATTCATAATCATGAAGGTGGAATCCAACTATATCCCGAATAATTTTTATTGCATCCAGGGGCAGAAACATGTTTATTTCTGCTGTAAAATTGGGCATTTTAACATGGGGGTCTGTGGAAATTGATCCTTTCTGCAGCCATCGCCTATCGGATGAACTGCAGTTTGTGGCACTTCCTTATTGGCCTCCCGGCTCTGCCCCAGAGTTTGCCACTTGGGTACAATGAGCATTCAAAAAAGAATGACATGCCATTAGATGGTGAACAATGAAAATATGATACCTACTTAACAACATGACATTTATACCATCTAAGCATTGTCTGCATGTTAGCATTCTGGTGTTAGCATTTAGCTCGAATTATCGACATAAGAGTCACTTAGCTACTAGCATAGACCTCTTAACATGACATGATATGATCATCACACAATTATTATTTGTTTACATTAACTTTTAATGCTTTTATTTTGTTCTCTCTTTTTATCTGTTCCCACCTTTCTCGTAGTTTATTTTTCATGGGGGCAATGCTGGTTATTGCCGCCACATTCCTCTACAGCAACGAGTGCAAACCTGCTAACGGCAGCGCCATCAAAGTCTAACCTGAGACCTCTGTGAAGTGTGCTACAAGAGAGGAGTGACGTCTGCCACCTGACATAGACCCTTCCGGAATATATGAACTGTGACATTAAGTATGGCGTGCAGGAATTATTCAAGCCGTAATTTGAAAGTGATAAAACCTGGCACTGCCAAACATCTACAAATGGAGGCTGCTGGGGCTGTATGTTCTCCATCAGTTTCCTGACTGGGGGTCAATAATATGAAATACCTTTTCTTATTTAATACTAACGGAAAGTAAGCCTAAAGTGGAGATAACTTTCGTGAACGGACACTGTCAGTACAATTCTAGTGTTCAGGAGTAACTCGTTACATGCAATTATTTAATTAAATAACAAAATAAATGCAATTGTAATCAGTAACAATTACTAAGAAAGAACTTTTTTATTGAATTAGTTAGTTTTAAAATGTTGTTGATTACTAAGGTTTACAATGCGTCTGTGTTATTAATTAGCTCAAGCTATCAAAATCGTTAAATGATTTATTACATCTTATACCTAATACATATCTAAAGTAATCTCACCAAGAGTGGGAATGACAGAATAAAAGTTATGGAAATGAACTGTTAATGCAATTTACAGGGATTACGATCAAACCAAGTCCTTATATTTGAAAACTATTATTTTATATATTTAAATATACCGGTAATGTATTTAAATGTAATGGGATGAAGGAAAAGGGGTTTATACGAAACAAAAAGGGTATTCATGGTGCTAGCAGCTCATGCCTCAGAGGGGGGAAACTCCTCGACAGCTTCCATCTAGTCGTGGAATGAGGAGAAAACCTGCTGCAGGGGGGGGGAGGGGGTGCCTCTGGTCAAAGATGCTGAATGTCCTTTTGAAAATGAGATGAAATAAGATGGAATATGGCTGCGTTGACCTTGCTGCTCACAGTATGAGCATTTATATCAAAAGCACTCATTTTGATCTAAATGAAATGCAAATAAAGGTCTTTGTTTGAGAACAAATGAATAAATTAAGGCATCTTTTTTTATGTTGAAACAACCGGCTCTGCCTTGATCTTTTTTTCATACTTCAAAGTTAAGTGAATGGATAGATCAACACTGTGTGTGTGTGTGTGTGTGTGTGTGTGTGTGTGTGTGTGTGTGTGTGTGTGTGTGTGTGTGTGTGTGTGTGTGTGTGTGTGTGTGTGTGTGTGTGTGTGTGTGTGTGTGTGTGGTGTGTGTGTGTGTGTGTGTGTGTGTGGGTGTGTGGGTGTGTGCACGTGCGTGCCCAGGCTCTTACATACACACTGATGCATACACACAGAGCTAGGCACACCCATGAATATTTTTGATCTGTTTTTTTTCAGCTCCAGTTGCAGCACGTTGGGAAAACCAATGCCGTCTCTATAGCAACAGATGGCTGAAAAGAGCTGTGGTGCAGCGACAAATGAATCAATATAACCTATTTTAACCTCTTTGAGTACTTTACATTTACAATTTTTATTCAACAATGACCCTGACAAATAAAAAACAGATTTAGGCAGATGAACAAAATACATATTTTCCCTATTTTCTCCTTTTTGACAGTCACAGATAATCTTTGCATAGTCAGAGCAAATGAGTGTGTTTGGATGGAGAGTGTGTGTGTGTGTGTGTGTGTGTGTGTGTGTGTGTGTGTGTGTGTGTGTGTGTGTGTGTGTGTGTGTGTGTGTGTGTGTGTGTGTGTGTGTGTGTGTGTGTGTGTGTGTGTGTGTGTGTGTGTGTGTGTGTGAGTGAGGAGGTGGACAGTCAGGGGAGAACTGGAGCAGGCAGATTGGGAAGGTGAGGTGTGAACCTGGAGAGAAGCACAGATGGAGGATGAGTCATGTGACTCCTGTGTGGAGTGGCAGGCAGAGCTTTGGACCGAGCCCAGCCACTGGACCGTCCACGACACAGGAAATTCATCTGCGATTATCAGCAGCCGCCTACTGCAAAATAATACGATATGAGGAGAAGCTGACCTCATACGGACCAGGGTTAAAGAATGTTACTAATTCAATCATTTTCAAAATGCAGTCTGATTTAATTCAAGGAAACTATTAAGAGTACATTAAGATTCCCTGATCGTAGGAAGATGTATGTTGCTTAGTAGTGCAACATGTCCTGATTAGAGCCACATCCAATCTACCTTAAAGAGACCGTTCACCCCAATATATAAAAACATATTTCCCCTCTTACCTGCAGTGCTATCAGTCTGGACTGTTTAGGTGTTGGATGGTGATTGTTGGAGATACCCACCAGAGAGTGCCTCATCCAGTATAAAGCTGCATTCACATGCTCCAGGACCATCTCTTTGCTCACCAAGCGGTCGGGCGCAGGTCATTTCTATGGAAACCTTCTCTGTTAGCTTGGGTCCCTACATACAGCTTTCATCTGATTGGTTGCATGTCGAAAGGTCAGTGGTAACAAATTCAAAATTGAAATAATTTGAATTTTGAATGCTCAGTGACAAGTTTGAGCAGTGTGCACACCGATGGTGGCTCTTTAGCCGAGTGTGGCAGCAGCGGACTCTCTTTAGAAACACGACTGCAACGCCAGCGCAGAGCTGTTTTACGACGAGTCATGTGAATGCAGTTTAATGGAACTAGTTGGCGCTTGTGGTTCTCAAAACACCAATAATTACATTTGACAAAATCCACAATAATACATATTTCCAGAATACATGACCGGGTTAATAGAGATCATCCACAGACCTCGTTGAGAGCAGTTTGATGAAGTCACTTTTTTCTTTCTACTTTATCACTACACAAAAATAATCTTGATAATGCTATTGAACAGAGGCTGGAGAAAGAATCTTCCTCGGCTCTAGCGTTAGCTATTTAAAGATGAGCTAATAGGAGCCTCCATGCTTCCTTTTGTGCGGTGATAAGGTAGCAAAACAAATGACCTGCATAAAACTGCTAACAACAAGGTGTGAGGACTATCTTGTGGGGGGTGTACTTTCCCTTTAAGTCTGAGTACAGTTTGGCCTCATTCCCAGCTATGCTTACATTTGTGGTATGGCACCATTACAAGTCATACACACCGCGCGTGTTGAAGGCATAGCTGAAATGACTTATTTCATGTGGTCTACCTACTCTCTGATATAGTTTGTCATCCATATAAATAAAATATCCGCTGCACGATGTCGTTGAAAATATGTGTGTGCATAAGTATGGTGTATTCAAAAAAACTCCAGTGAAAACTCCAGCAAGTTTTGCTTCCAGACTTTTATGCAAGGTGGGTGCTCTTAATACAATCTGATCGATGCATGTGTTAATCTTAACCCTAAAAGACTCATGTAATACTTTCTCTGAATACATCCGGTGACTCTGGAACTGAGTGTGTTGAAGGCCTTTGTTGGCACTGAAGAGGTTAACCAGCCCGCAGGGTCTGTGTTTTTCTTTTTTTTGGCTGACTTTCAATCAAAATGTCTTCAAGTATCAATGTACAAAACAAAAGCTTAAACTTCTCAAGGACAGCTTTGTGTCTCTCTCACGCTCTCATGCAATAAGATCTACATAAGGATGCAGGATGCAGTCTAAAAACAGCGTTCCTTCTTGGCTAAAAAGCAGGCAGAACTCTTTAAAGGAGTCCAAAACTGATCTGGGGCCAAAAAAGCCATCGATGCCGCCTGGGCCATTGTTACTAGTTTTTAGTCGACTTCCATCTCTGATACGGTGCAGCGCCATATCCACTCTGGCTTGTTGTCATGGTCCACTTCAATCTTTCAGTGAGAGCTGGCGTCAGGAATCTCTTCTGTGATAGGCTTCATCGCCTTTCCTGCAAGAGGGAACAATGTGTCTTTGCAACCAATCCACGCTCCTATTTTGGCGGTATGACCACTAGTGGCGCCCCTCTCCGTGGCCTCCACATCAGCACCTGGGCGTCGTTGGCGTTGGGCCTCCCCAGTGCGTTGGGAGGGATGGGCTCCTGGTAGTTGAGAATGTGCGGCTGCTCCTGGTAGGGCCGCCCCACCAACGAGGCCCGAGAGCCCAGAGGCATGTCGGGCTCCACGGCAATGTCCACACGCATCCGCCACCGCACCGTCTGCAGCACGATGCGCTCCTGCAAGAGAGCAGCGTAACATCAAGGGAAGACATTGAAGGGCCTTCTACGGCCATTTTCAATTTCATCTGTATCGTGTGCCTCGACTGTGACGTGTCTCCATGATCTACTGTTCAAGAAGCGCTTTATTGTTCTCATACTGTCTGTGCTGCAGCACCTCTTTTCACCCTCTGTCTGAAACCAGAGCCCACACTGATGTTAGCCTTTACATTCACAAACACCTACGGCACTACAGGAGAGGAAATATCAGCTGTACCATGTTGAATGTAGGACTTGCACTTGTGTGGCTTGTTTGTTATGGAGTATGTGTGCACTCTATTGTACTTAAGGGGAGACACTACAGGTGGATACGGGTAAAGAGACGATATCTTTGTTTAATTTCAAGTTTTCTGAATTGTTTAAATGCAAATGAGGCATTAATGAAATAAATACATGTAGCTATAAATGATGAACAAACCCTTCTGTCAACATGTTTGGTGTATGTTTGTGGCTTGAGTTTTTGAGAACAACTTACTTTAAATATATGTATTTAAGTTTGTATTCCTGTATCATTCATTTAGCAAAACGCTACACAGAAGAGTGGGGTGAACGAAATCGCTAATATATACTGCTTCTATTCAGCTAATTATTTTAATTATTGCGAGTTTAATTAAATGTTATGCTAAGTATGTATATGAGGCAATTACTAATAATAACTTAGGGTGAATTTAGGAGAACTATACGATAATATATGATATGGAATCTATAGGCGAAAGAACGATGCTTGTTTTCCTGTATGGATGCAGGCCGCAGTGTATTTTAAGTACATGAGTGTATTTTTGAAGCCGGTCAAGTTGATTGTTTATTTTGTCATCTACTACTACTAGATGTAGTCAAAGTGCATCCTAATAAATGATGTATTACTGTGGCTTTGGTATATCTTTCTCAGAAAAGTATTTTACTATTAGTTTTCAGTCGTTAGGTAAAGCTATTCTGGCAACCTTCTCCTCGTAGCCTTAAAAGTCTAACTATTCCACAAAGACAAAACATGAATACTGTAAGCATTGTGATGCACATCCACCGCATAGGCTTTATTCTGCAGAGTCGAAGCCAAAGGCGACGCACTTTGTAACTTTGCAGCAGAAAATAAAAGTGCAGGAAGAGATAACTACATTACGGTCAGTTCAAAGCAAGCACACATCTCCGTACTTCGCTGCTCTCTGTGTATTGTCCTACCTTGGTGATGGAGTTCATGGCCACCAGCCAGGTGATGAAGCTCTGGTCCCTGGTGATGTGGGTCAGCATGGGCGTGTTGCTGTTGCTGATGGGCACCGCCCAGGTCACACTGGGGTAGAAGTTGTCGTTCATGCTGACCGTCAGGCGGGACGGTTTGGACGTGGGTCCGGTCAGGGTGACTGTCTCGGTGGTGTTGCCGTACCAGGGGTAGCTGACACCGTCAGAGTCGCTGATGGCCTTCACCCGACCCTCTCGCAGCTCTGGTAGCTCCCAGCTGGACCTGTGGAGGGGACAGGAGAGGACACAGTGAGAGGGTTCTCTCCTTGGGCAGGTGCAGGGTCGTGTAAAAAGTCCTTCAGTGGTCAAAAGTTGATGCCATACTTACATGCCAATATCCCCATAGGTGTTGTAGAACTCCATCTGGGTACAAGCCTGGATCCAGCCCACCACCCAGGTCTCATTGCGGGGCACTGGAGGCATCACAACCCCTGCCGAGGCCCTGAAGTAAGGCGTCTTGTAGCGGAGCACAATGGGTGAGTTCTCCTCGATGATGGTGGGACACTGGTCGATGGAGGCTGAAACCTCGTACACCACAATGTTCTCCCGCCTGATGCGGGGCTTGCATGCGATGCTCTGAATACAGCCCATACTGCAGGCGACAAGCAAAATGAGCAAAACCAGAGAAGAAGGGAGCAGATGATACCTGGCCAGTATGCACATCAGTCCCCTCCGGGGGCCACCCTTGCCTGGAGAGCAGATCTTTTAATTGCACATCACTAGTTGGGAAAAGGGTGGAGAGAAATGATGGGGAGTATCACAGTCAGCACTCATCTAACGTGAACGCGTCCAGCATGATGTGGCCAGGATGATATGGAGGTGAGAGCGCAGTGGGGCCTGGGGGGAAGTATCACAGATCTCCGCAGCCTCCTCCCCCCGGTCTGCCTGCTGACTGCCGCACTGCCCTTGGCGCTCGTCCCCGGGAACTGCAATCCGGCCTCCCCTGGGCTGCTGCTCTCCGCCGTGCGTCCGGAGGCTCCCCTCCTTGTCGAGTCCACACGTCCGGCTGCACGTCGGTGCCCCTTGATCCTGCTGCTCTCTCCCGGCTCTGCGCTGTCATGTCAAGTGGCGACAGGGCAGCCAGGTGCGTCAGAGGAGGGGGGCTGGATGTATTTGGTTTGCTTGGCTTATTCCTGTATTATTAGCCCTACATTCGAGCGGCACCCTCAAAAGACAAAATTGGGCTCTTCATCACCTTGACCTACATGAAAAGAAGCCGCGCGAGGATGCGTCTTATAAAAGCGAGACAACTGGTTATTTTAATGTTTTCCTCGCAAAGTGTTTCCATTCTTGTGGATGCATGAATGGTGCATCATGAATGGAGGCAGCGAGGCAGCATGAGCGTGGAGAAAGCGGTGACTATACCCTGCCGCTCGAGCGTTTCTCTGTGTGTCGTCTCATCGTGAAGTGTACTCGAGCTGAAAGTGAGCCTCGCGGCGCGGAGAGCATCCTTTCCCAGCCGTCTTCTTTCGTGTGGAGGTGCTGATGCTAGGGAGGCAGGGGAGGGGCGTCACCCGACCTCTGCATTGAACAAAAATAACAAGTGCAGGGGGCGGGGCTACACGCCTGCATCACTCCTATCTGCATCCTCATTGGTCGATGGAATAAACAGCGGAAGCAGTGTCATTCTGCTGCTCCTCGACTTCCTACCACGGACACGGACACGGACACACATTCATTCACCCGGCACTAGCTCGGCTTATTATCCTGTTGCTGGTTTATGATCGGCGGTTTGTTCGCTAAAGTATTCCAGAGGGTGCCGAGCTTGTTGTACCGGGTGTCGCTGATGATGAAGCCGCAGGTTGTGTTCGTTCTGGGGGGGCCTGGAGCTGGCAAAGGGACCCAGTGCTCCAAAATCGTGGAGGTACGACTGATGGCGAGAAAAAAAGACAATGAAAATAACGAATTTCATGTTTATGCCGTCATACAAATTATATTTAATACAGTTTTAGGATGGTTATGCCTTTAATAGCGCCCTTTTCTATAAGGTACTGTCTACATTTAAATGACATCCGGTTGTCCTCTAAAATGAACCTGTTTTAGCAGCTAGCTAGTTAGCCTAATTTGTATGTGCTCATATTTAAGCCTGTGGTGCTAGAAATTAACATTGTATTATCTTTAAACTATTCTGAATATCCTCAGCATTCATTTCTGACACCTTAGTCAATGCATTATAATAATAAATGGGGTTTAGGCTTTTAGCCCTCTGTTTAATATTGTGTAGTCAAACGCCTGAATTAATTGGCTAAATGTCGGCTAGTTAGCTTCACACAGGGTGCAGATGAAGCCAGCAGGACACACCCGATTGACATTTGCACCGTGTTCTAACACTATCTTTGACTGTGTATGTAGTAAAGGTTATGTAATGGTCAATGCGAGTCTGAAGAGGGCTTGGTCTCTCCACCATTGCCTTTGATCAAATAGAAAGAGATGGACACGTAGGCCCATTCCCTGGCTGAGAGATGTTTGGTGATACAGCTGTTAAACGATGAGTCATACTTCCACATAAAACACCTGCATTTGGAGTGTACATTTAAGAAGTTGTTGCTAAAGTACCCATACATGACACTTCACATCAAAGTCCCTACCTGATGCTGCAGCTTTGATATGTGTCTGAACTCTTGAAGGTTTATGAAGCTACAGCTCTGCTGGAAGCCAATGTTGATTATTTCATGTTTGACTAAGAGGGAGCTTTTGAGGGACTTTAATTTACTCGTGTATTTGAATCGGGACAGTGCACATTGACGAACACTTTAAAACAAAAATAATGCTTACAAGTGTAAATGAGCCGGATTTTTGCTTTGAGCTAATTTCCATCCGTAGTCCCTGCTTACATACAACATACAAGAACATGACATTTATATACATAGCAAAAAGAAATACATGATATGCAGACAGAGCAAGAGCAGCATACACGCATTTACCACATGGCAGTGCAATGTAGCAGCTGTGGTATATAAAGTGCAAGAGAAGATAAGCTATTCCACAACGAGCTGCCTTTAATGGAGAGGACATTTTGTCCTAAAGTGGCCCGTCTGCAGTGGACTTCACAGTCTCCTCTGGTTTCTGACCTCGTGCAGCGTCCAGTGTGTTTTTTGTGGATGAATTCCCCTAAGGGAGGGGGGGGGGGGCAGTCCATGTAAACATTTATAAAAAACACATACTTTTAAAAGACTTAAAATGGTCAAAACTCAAAAATTGTGTTTTACAAGGATGGTACACGTACATGTTTCTGGGTGCTGCCATAAGCAGGCCTGTCTGGCAGCTCTGCGGAGACATCTTTCTTTCAAGCGTGCACACAGATGGAGAACACGTAAGCCAAAAGTTAGAATTATACTGTCTGACCGACTGTTGCTTTCTCCTCTCCAGAAATGTTCTCTTGATCACTGGCTTCGGAGCGCTTTGTTTCCATAGAATTGGAACTGATAGGATTTGATAGAAATGCCATCATTGATTCTGCGTATCGTTCTGATTCTTTTATTGATCCCTGGTCCATTTTCCATGTGGAGAAAAAAGGTGAACCGACACATTTCTTCTTCATCTACAGCATCAATCAAGTTGTTTTTATTATCTCAGACTCTGAACACATGGTAGAATGTCTCCCTAATAACATTTACACATGATACAAAATAATGATTGGACTGATGTTATCATCTTTCTTCATGAAATGAGGCTTCGCGTTGCACTTGTTCCTCCTTTATGACTTCTTATTGAACATTGTTTGTTCATAATGAAGACGTATCTGTCAGAAACAAACATGCCGGCACCCATTAAAGGAATCTTATCATACAGTGTACATATTAGATATTTTGATTATCTTCCCCGGGATTTGTTAAGAGTTCATAAGGGTAGCATTACCTGTCCTGAAATGACTAAAACAATGTTTCACTTTTAGGAGTTGCATAGCCAATAGAAAAGTTGTATTTCTTCATGTGATTGCATTACCTTACCTGTGGCATACGATTCCAAAGGGTTCAGACAAATTGGAAACTGTTCCCAATGGTTATCCCTAAATATTAATATATATATATATATATTGTCATCAACTTTTAAAATAAAAAAATGTTTTGTCTCTCAGAGCTTCAACTACACCCACTTGTCTGCGGGGACTTGCTGCGGGCGGAGCGAGCTCGAGAGGGGTCGGAGTCTGGACAGCTCATTTCCAACTACATTAAGGAGGGCAAAATAGTCCCTGTGGAGATCACCATCAACCTACTCAGTGTTCGAATAATTATTCATGTATTCGAATATGAGTTATGAATATTTTTATTAATTTTTTTAAATTTTTTATTAATTTTTTTTTTTGGGAGATGCCTAAGTTGATTACATATTATCAAATTGAATAATTCAATGAATACGACAGAGCCATAGCTAAATGCGGGCAGAGCTGCTGATCTCTCTCTCTCGCGTCCGGTTATACTTCACTCGTGTTTATGTCCAAATCCATCAGATCTAGCTAGTTCTAGCCAATGATATGGCTGCTGCCCCTCCCTACACGTAGATCACGCAGACTCAAACCTCATTTTAGGCCCAAATGTGGCGCAAATGAGCTCCGCAGCCGTTGCGAGGTTCCGGCGCTAACAGTTCATGAGCGTGCTCCCCCGCCCTCCGTCAACACTCGCGACACATGAGTGGCCAGCCTAAACAACAATAAGCGCTGCTTGGCAACCGTGTGTGGCGGCAAAGTACATAGACATTTTGACAGGAGAGATTTAGTTTTGCCGGTATTCAACATATTTTACCAGTCATAGTCCGGTAATTATTTACACTCCAAGAAGAGTCCTACACAACAGACATGGCGTCAAAAAGGAGTAATGTGTGGAAATATTTCGACCAGGTTAGTGAGTGCGGTGTAGAGGTCAAACTATGCCAAATGAAACTTTATATACATGCTATACATGCTATACCTTGCTATACCCGCAACCTCCGTTCCAGAGGGTCTTCTCTACAGCTGGCCTGATTGTGAATCGCCTCCACACATGAAAGCTGTAGGCCTATAGCTGTCAAACTGTGATCACTAGTTCAATACATTTGACAAATTCGACTTGGTTTCTACACTTATTTGAACATGTATGTATTTCTAAAAAATTATTGAGAAAAAATTGGGTAAAAAAAAAAATTCAGAAATTTTTTTGCACATTTTTTTTTGCCCAATTTTTTTTTATAGGATATTTAAATTTCGGTTAACCGGTTAACCGTTTTTTGGGGGGTCGAATATTCGAATATACAATTACTTTCAAATTCCCATCCCTACTGGAGATACTTTCTTTGATTAGACTACCAACAACACAACACGTTGTCAGCTAGCATATATGCTCCCTCATTCTCCACCTGCCTGCACTTTCACCACATCCACCACACGCTCCAAAACCTGACGTCTCTTTTGGACTTGTTCCCTATGAGCAGACATCTGACTGCCAGCAAACATGCTTTCGATGTCTGCTTTAGAGCACCGTAAGAAAAAAGCTGTGTAATGCTCTTTTTGTGCTCCTCTGTACGCTGGTGTGCGTGCGTCCAATCTGACATTCCAGTTATAAATGTGCCAGTGTCAGTCCTCTTCCCATATGCCAGACATACAAAACAAAACAACATATGACGTCCCTTGCAATAGAGAACCGCAGTGACGCGTCCTACAACCCGGAAGTAAACTTCTTCCGGTTCCTTCGTCAAAAACGCAATGCAATTTCTCCATAGGATTTTGGAAAATAGCTCGAAATAAGGTCTGTGGTTGACACACATCTAAGAGAGGGATCACGTTTTGTTCAGCCGGATAATCTCCACATGTCAACACTACTTTTATAATTTTGAATCATAAATCTAGTCGCCAGGAGCAAAATGCTAACGTTATGCTATAAACGAACTACAAGCTAGTACAGCAGTAGGGTCGCACGACTTCAACGTCACGCCAACTTAAGATCGTTTATAAAAGCACATTAAGAAGCCCCCTTTCTCTAATTCCACAACGTTGGAGGAAATAACATGAGGAGAACGGATTAATAGGCTGTTCGTGGTTAACGTGTGTTGCTAACTTTATTCGGCATTCTAGCCTAATCTGTTATCTGTAAATGTTAAATATACTGATTGAAGGGATAATCCACTAACATCCTTTAATACACGTGTAGTTAATTTGATTCAGATGTTCTGATAATATCCGCAATATAAATCTTTAAACGTCTTCTTACCTTTAAAAGTCCATCACGAACGGTTTATGCTACAACTCTACTGCGCTGCCAGCCGCAGATCCACGATCCGCCTTTGCTGTAAAAAACTGGTCCATTGGAGTGAACGGAGATGTCGTAACTCTTCTCTGGGCGGGGTCTGACATCCAACCCCGTCTTTTATCCGACCCCACCCCATTCCGCGTTCCGCAGCGAGGACCTTCTCGTCTTTTCAGCAGTGCCATCTCTAAAACGGCGAAACAGTCACTCCCCATCATTTAAATTTCACCGTTTCCAGACTCTCCTTTGGAAAACATTGGCCGGGAAACGATAGAACGAGCACGTTTCATGCGAAGACCTGTGGCTGCAACCCGGAGCAAAGCAACAAACCATTGCGTAGCTAACTAGTAGCGCTAGCTTTAGCTAACGCTAGCCAACGAAACTAACTGCCGAGTAAAATTGGAAAACACTGGTAATTATTGTTCTATAATTTGTAAAACTACGGTGTTAAAAATGACAATTTCAAAAATACAGATTCTAATGGTCAGATATAGATATACAGATATTAAGATACTACAGAGACTAAAGATAGGCAGGTACTTGCTTTCAAGCAGAACACAGGGGAAATCAAACTTAGCGGGAGTGTTTACGTGTTCGGCGTAATGACGTACAACGGTCTCGACAATTTCGGTAGTCCTATTCAGCCACCGGTAACAACCATCGTTTTTCAGACACGTAAACTCTTCAAAAATCACCAGTGGGGTCACTGCTGATGTATTTAATGTCGTAGAACAAAACGTGATTTATCTCTTAAATTGTGTCAACCACAGACCTTATTTCGAGCTATTTTCCAAAACCCTATGGAGAAAATGCATTGCTTTTTGACGAAGGAACCGGAAGTGCTAAAAATGCTAACTTACTTCCGGGTTTTAGGACGCGTCACTGCGGTTCTCTATATGTAAGCCACTTTCTGCTGGTGCCATCTTTACAGGTGAATACCTTCTGCACAACTGTATTTCTGGTATGTTGTTGTGGGTGCTGTTCTAAAAACATCTGTAACATAGATGGCTCGGGGCGGGCAAAGTAATCTATGTCCTCCTGCTCTTTGCTCTCCTCACTCTCGCTGACACTCTCCTCCTCTGGGGATGCTACCTGGCTCAACACAATGATACAGAATGAATGGATTCCCTGATAGAGGTCCATACAAATAGGCATTGACATAACAATACCACACAGTTAATGGTCAAAACTACATGTGTGCCTCAATTTTTTATCTATTTCTATATTATTCATTCTATATATTGTCAATCAAAACTACCACAAAGAAGCTGACTATAACAAATTGTTTCAGGTCCCAAAAGACCACTGTTGCCCTTATAACCAAATAAGTAAATAAACTAAACAAAACAAGCTGCCAGCTGACAGTAATTGTTCATGAATGTTGGTTAACTTTCAATGAGACAACGTATCAGAGTCCCATTAAGCTATATTTTAACTTGCCAGGGAAAACCTAAAAAAGCCAGCTTACTAGCTTGTAGGCTAACGAATGTTTCTCTTATAATATTTGTCTTATTTAGTTTTATGAGTCAGGAAATAATGCATAAGAAAGGGGGTGGAGTTGCTATTCTGTTCAATGATTCCCTTCAATGCAGGAAGACATCGTATGGAAACTTTGATTCTTTTGAATATGTGGCCCTTCAGCTGACATGCTCCTCTCGAGCTCTGTTCCTAAATATCTATAGACCATCCAAATACTGTGCAAGCTTTTTTGATGACTTTACTGAACTGCTGTCTATAGTGTGTATTGACTTTGACCGTCTAGTCATTGTTGGTGATTTTAACATCCATGTTGACAACCCCCAGGACAGAGGGGCTAAAGAACTGTTTTGTGTTCTTGATAGCTATGGACTGACTCAGCATGTGACGGAGCCCACGCACAATAAGGGGCACACTCTGGACTTAATTATCTCAAAGGGTCTGACTATCTCTAAGGTTGTGGTGACTGATGTTGCACTCTCTGATCATTCCTGTGTTTTCTTTGAGAGCTCTATTTCTGTTCACAAAAATGTTCAAAAAGAGGTAACCACAAAGCGATATTTAACTGAAAATACTAGGGAAATGTTTACTCAGAATTGTTCTTCCACACTTGCCCCTGCTAACATCTCAGTAAATGAGCTAGTAGATCATTTTAATTCAAAAATTAAAAATGTTATAGATGCCATTGCTCCAATAAGGTAAAGGAAGTGACTGGAAGAAAATATCTCCATGGAGAAAGGCCATGACCGTGAGAGCAGAAAAAAGAGTGTCGAAAAGCTGAACGCAGGTGGCGAAAAACAAATCTTCAGGTTCACTTTGAAATCTATAAAGAGAGACTTGGCCTTTATAATTTGGAATTGAAAAACGCACGACAATCGTTCTTCTCTGACATCATTACCAAAAACAAAAACAACGCCGTGCCTTGTTTGCTACCGTCGACTAACCCCAGTGTCAGTAGCCTCTGAATTTCTATCCACCAGGGCGTGCAATGATTTTGCCTCCTTTTTCACTGACAAAATTCAGAAAATCAGACAAGCAGTCAGTGCCTCTGCATCAGAACAGCAAATGTGTTGTCTCTGTGTCCACTTAACATCAATTCAACATCATGACACAATTCCATCAGATTAATGATAAAAACCTAGAGGACATTATACAACTTCTGAAATCCTCCTCCTGCTGCCTTGATATTATTCCAACAGGATTTTTCAAAGATGTTTTCCTTGCATGGCCTCAGATCTACTTCATATAGTAAACAAATCTCTTCACTCAGGTATTTTTCCACAGGCCCTGAAAACTGCAGTCATTAAACCGCTCTTAAAAAAGAATAATCTAGATGCTTCAGTAATGAACAATTACAGGCCCATATCAAACCTCCATTTCTAGGTAAAATCATTGAAAAAGTTGTTTTTCAACAGTTAGTAATTTTTTGCATTAACTGTTTCGATGTGTTCCAGTCAGGCTTTCGTCCAAACCACAGCACTGAGACTGCTCTTGTAAAGGTCTTCAATGACATCCACTTAAACACAGACAGTAGCAGAACTTCAGTGTTAGTATTATTATATCTCAGTGCTGCGTTTGACACTGTTGACCACAGCATATTACTAGACCGACTGGAAAACTGGGTGGGACTTTCGGAAACAGTTCTAAATTGGTTTGAATCCTACCTAAAGGACAGAAACAACTTTGTTTCTATAGGTAAATACACATCTGAGTTGACAAATATGACATGTGGGGTTCCTCAAGGCTCCATCTTGGGGCCTCTTCTCTTTAACATCTACATGCTACCACTGGCTCAGATAATGAAAAACAACAAAATAAGTTACCATAGCTATGCGGATGACACACAAAGTACGTAACAATTTCACCAGGAGACTATGCTCCAATTCAAACATTGAGTAAGTGCATTGAACAAATCAATGACTGGATGTGTCAGAACTTGGAGCCAAGTCAGAACGTATAAAAGTTAGCGCTGAGCTTCAGTCTGCAATGTTCAAAACAACAGATAAAGCCAGAAATCTAGGTGTAGTCATGGACTCTGACCTGAGTTTCAACAGTCACATTAAAACAGTTACTAAATCAGCCTACTATCACCTAAAAAATATATCTAGGATTAAAAGACTAATGTCACAGCAGGATTTGGAAAAACTTGTCCATGCTTTTATCTTCAGTAGACTCGACTACTGCAATGGTGTCTTCACAGGTCTCACTAAAAAATCTATTAGAAGCTGCAGCTGATTCAGAACGCCGCTGCTCGAGTCCTCACTAACACTAAGAAAGTGGATCACATCACTCCTGTTCTGAAGTCTTTACACTGGCTTCCTGTGTGTCAAAGAATAGATTTCAAAATACTGCTGCTGGTTTATAAGCACTGAATGGTTTAGGCCCAAAATACATTTCTGACCTCCTGCTAAATTATGAACCATCCAGATCTCTCAGGTCTTCAGGCACTGGTCAGCTTTCTGTCCCCAGAGTCAGAACTAAACATGGAGAAGCAGCGTTTAGTTATTATGCTCCAAACATCTGGAACAAACTCCCAGAAACCTGCAGGTCCGCTGCAACTCTTACTACTTTTAAATCCAGGCTGAAGACTTTTCTTTTTGTCGCTGCTTTTAATTGAACTATGCATATCTTAGACTGCACTGTAACTTTTATCCATGTATTTTTCTTTTAATGTTTATTTTATTAGCTTTTCTTTTTAATGACTGATTTTAAATGCCATTTTCTTAAGTCTTTCATTTTTGTACAGCACTTTGAATTGCCTTGTGTTGAAAGTGCTATATAAATAAACTTGCCTTGCCTTGCCTTATAAGTGCTTCATCAAAGGGATATTAATGGGTTCCAGAACTACAGAGTATCATAACCTTAATAGTAATAATCTTTTCCTAATTTTCTTAGCTTCTGCTTCTGCTTCCCTCTCCCCACTCGCGCTGATCTCTCTCCCTCTCATCATCTTCCTC